>NW_027287350.1:1089251-1229251 GCF_022747635.1 Hetaerina americana | reverse complement strand
TTCCGTCCGTAGAGAACAACAAGAAAACAAAGCGACCGCCGGTCGTGCTTTCATCATCAAATAAAATCCTCAATTGCACCAATTTCTCGAAAGAAGGGATGACATGAGAGGATAGGAAGTTATCTCATTTTTCATAACCCTTGCAGCACCCCTTAAGATACAAAATACGAAAAAAATTTTAAATTTATGTCTTGGTTCTCACCTCTAATGTTTATAACATGAACCCTTATTATTTTTCCCATTTGATAATTTCGTATTGAAATGACAAACGAATGTGACTACATTATACTTAAATCGCAGTTTACAACCTATATGGGTTCATTAATGAGAACATACTGTACAAGAAAAAACCAATTTATCACAATGTGTTCACAGATTTCGCTGTTCCCTTTCACATTTCTGGCTCTTTGAAAATCATTCCCGTCATTTATATTCGTGCTTTTTGGCGGGTGGGATCGAACGGAGACTTCTTCCCCGAAAAAAATCTTCACTGTCTGTTGAGGAGAGACTAGAATACAGTTTCGAACATCATTAAAAACGCGCTCGTCCAGATTCAACGTGAAAAAAAATACGCATTCGGAAGTAGGGAACAAAGTTGGTCATTTACCATTTCCAGCTTCGCCTGCTTTCGATGGGACTGATACTACATATGAAAGTGTATAGGTTTTCCCTTCAACCGGCAAAGGTTTTCACTTGGTCTTTCTCTAGCGTCTTTGAAATGGCCGTTTGAAGATGCTGTCCCGGTGACCGGGACGTAGGGGTCATCGGGCTAAGGGAGGGAAAGGAGTGAGGAGGGGGAGCGAGTGAGTTGCGAGGCCGTCATCGAGGGCTGTTCTCGTTCGATGATCCCTTTCCCTCCACCCCCCTCACACCCTCTCTCGTCCACCCATCACCCTCCCCCCTCTCCAATACCAGATGGAGCAGGATTCCTTTTAAGAGTTGGGGGAGCGAGTGAATGAAAGGACAACCCTCCCGAAACCCCGGCTGCTGATTGGCTGCCTTGACCTGACGAAACCGCTGCAATGGCCCGCTTTGTGGGAGGGAGGGAGGGAGGGAGGCAGGGATGAAGGGGGTGGAGGGTTTTGGAGGAATAACGGGAGTGGGATGAGGGAAAGCGAAGAAAGGATGGGGCGGGCGAACGACTTCACGAGGAAATCTTCCGAAAGAGGGCAGCCCGGTCGTATCTTTTAATCGTCCCTCCCGCAAAAAGGGACGCCGTTGGATGGAAAGCGCGGTTGGGAATGTTTTATTTTTAATTCCGCGAGGGAAACCGGGGCATTGTAGCGACGGCTACTGCTTTGCATTTCGATTACAGAGCATCTCCCCACCCCCATCCCCCCGACATCATTTCACTCACCCACAGACGGACGGGGGAAGGCGGGTCGGTTCACCGTGACGACGGAGGCGTCCCAGTTTGTAAAATAATCAGGAGATCGGAATCCCATTAGGGGAGTCCTTATCATTCCACTTCGATTTATTCAGCATTTTTGGATCACGAGGGAGTCTAGGATGTTTTTTTTTTGCGGAACCCGTTCCAGGTCGTTAAGAAGTCATTTTGTTTCAACGATTTGTTACATTAACCACAGTGAATGCCATTCTCCGCGGTGGGATTAGGATATGGGCTTCATCATTACCCCGCGGTCCAACGAGCCCATGGCCACTTTGCATTTATCCGCGAAGACGGTAATTAACGGTTACCTTGACCGATGACTCACTTTTTGTGCCCCATTCAAAGCCATATCCAATGAATAACCATTCTATGATTGTGTGTCTGTTACCCTTGAATGAGAGAGGCTCCTCAGGATTTTTTTTTGGATGAACACGTCGATTGATGACGCACGAATGAATCAGGAAAGTGGTGATTTAGGATTCGGTAAGATTTAGAGCGTGTTGAAAGGTCGTAAGGAACCATTTGACAGCACTATAATCCTCATAATCCTCCTTAAAATGAAAGGTGGTAATTGTATTCAAAACCTCTCATTGTCCTCCCAGGGGCTTTTTTATGGTACTCAAAGTATTTTACATTCGTGAAGGGACTAGAACACATCACAGTGAGCATATAACTAAATTACGACTAAGATGTAGGGTATCCAAATTTAGGCTTTCCAACATTCAAAAAATTATTCTACCAAAACGTTTTGAGCTCTCTAAAATGAACTGGTAACCAAAAATATTCCAAAAGTAATAACGTTACAGATAATCTTAAAATATGGCCCTTCTGTAGGCTCAACATCCAAGTACTCCTATTAACATCCGGTGCAACATGAATCTTTTGATTGTTTAAATAATTTGAATCATTTTATTTGATAGTTTTTATCTCTTAATACAAAAAAGTTTATATCTTAGAACATTAATGGGTAGTCCTTCGGTTGTCAGGTTATAATTTATATTACAACCATCAATGAACCGCATCAGAAAGTAAATACTTATAATTTTAACCCTAAAAAGGTTTTATTTCTGTCCATTTCTACCTTTCAATGGTTTTCCATCTCATCTTTCAAAAGCCTCCAATCTGAGCTGGCCATCTTGCCTCAATGACCAAGTTTCCCCGTCGTGAAAAACCACGTTACATGACAAAGTTTTGACTATCTTTTTCGCAACATCCTTATCTAAGTTCCTTTCATCTATTCCCTCTTTGTGATAGTTTCTTTGTCTGGTACAATTCCTTATATCCCTCACACTTTGATCACTTTTATGCAAACTCATCTGAGATAAGTAAACCTGTTCAACCTGTTCAAGATCATGAAAGCCTATTTTAATGTTGAAACTAGTTTCTATCTTTCTTCATTTATACTCATTCTATACCATTTCCATTGGCTTTCCAACACGCTCAGCAATGCTGGCAAACCGTTGTCTCACTTAGAAAATATAGCTCGAACATCTGCAAAGCTAAATGCCTTTACCAACTATTCACTGAATTTCCAACCTCCAGTTCTGCGTATGCTTCTTTACCATTTCCTCCACATGTAAGTGGAACAGCACATGTGATAATGGACACTTCTGTCTCACTCCTCTTCCTGACACTGCCCATCTGGACTCTCCATCCGCCATTCGCACATGAGAATTATGATAAATGCACAGGTAACGGATAAATTTCTTATCCTACCAATCTACTCCTATTTTATTCAATATGATCATTAATTCTACCCTATTCACTCCACGAGAAACTTAATCGAAATCTACAAAATAGACAAATACATTCTAATTGTATTCTGTGATCCTCTCCATAAGTGACTAATGTACTGCTATTGCGTAGTAATCTCATTACTACAACGGCATCACGCGTGCCTCTTCCCTTCCTAAACCAAAACTAATAATTCCCTTAATAATAATATGCCGTGCTCTTTTATTAATGATTCTAAGAACTACTCCATCTGACTGCAAAATTAAACGCATTGTTAACTAGTCCTCACATATGGCTGTCCTTCCCTTTTCTGGGATTGTAATTTAAACTAATCTGACGAAATCTTCCAGCCAATTTCCTCCCTCATAAATGTTACGAATTAGTCCTTGAAAAATTTTTATCCCACGTTTTCCTAAACCTTGTAAGTAAATCCTTAACAATATTGCCTGCCCCCCACGACCTTACTAGATTTTCCACTGCCTTAATGCCCTTTCTATCTCTCCATCAAATACATACAGGGTTCGTCCGGAAAATAAGTGTACTGAGCTCAGGAAAAAAAATTACACTTTTACATATCTTAAGCTAATATTCCTAGAAATAGGACCCTTGTGAGTCATGTGAGTCATACACTTGTTCCAGCGGCGTTCCCATTTCTGGAACGCTCCCGCGAAGGCATCATCGGGAACCTCTCGAAGACACGTCATCACGGCCTCTTTGACGGCGTCCAAAGTCCCGTATCGCGTTCCTTTCAAACTCCTCTTTATCTTCGGGAACAGAAAGAAGTCCGGTGGTGCCAAGTCCGGGCTGTAGGGCGGGTGCGACAGCGTTGCCACGCCGTGCTTGGCCAAGAAGTCCGACACGACAAGCGCAGTGTGAGACTGCGCATTGTCGTGATGCAGCCGCCAGATGTTTTTGATCGCTCGCCAGATGTTTTTAATTTCGTGCACTATTGTTTTTGGCACATTACACTGCTCTGCTATCATCCGAACACTAAGACGATGATCAGAGTTCAGTACATCGCGAACTTTTCGCACATTTTCGTCGGTGAGTGTCGTTGATGGGCGTCCAGGCCGTGGTTCGTCGTCGACCTCTTCTCTGCCCTCCACGAACATCTTGTGCCACCGAAAGATCATGTTTTTGGACATGGCTGACTCCCCGTAAGCCTGGTTAATCATACCGACAGTTTCGGTAGACGATTTCCCAAGCTTTACCGCAAATTTGATGGAATAACGCTGCTCCAAAAACTTCGGCATCGCGTTCCGTGACGTGGGTCGAGCGTGGAGGTTCGCGTTAACAGAGCTCCTCACTACACCACACCTCAGAGCCGACTGCCTTTTTCAGCGTCGCTTGCCAACATACCCCCCTCCAATCGCAGCCCGTCAGAGCGGTGCTGGGCGCGCCTGGAGCGGCGGGAAAAAATCAGTACATTTATTTTCCGGACGAACCCTGTATACCTAAGCTAACTTCAACTTAATCTCTTTCCATACGAATTTCTAATCGCTCGTATTTTAGGTTGCTGGCCTAATATCATTTCCATGTGGTTCATTATATATTTATGCTATCAAATAGAGACATTATAGGCTGGTGAGGATTACCGGAACAAATTTTACGCGTCACATATTCAGTTAAACGTACACGAATTATGAAAAGGCTCAATTTTTTCAGGATACTCGGCATGTAACTGTCAGAAGTATGTATGCAAGACTTCTTTCAAATCCCAGAATAGGAAAATAGTTGAATATGTGCTTAACACTCGTAATTGAAGGTAAATAAATCATTATTATTATAAACTGAAAAATTCAACCATATAAAAGAGTATTTTTTCACCAACCTGATTTCTTAGAGTGTAGAAAATAGTGTAAGCCTCTGACACACCTAGAACTATACCATCTAGTTCCTCATGTTCTGAAAATGATTAAATTGGAACAATTGTGTTGATTTCTTCTATAAAACCACTAGAAATAAATATGAGGCAACTTTTTCAAATAAAACTAATATTGTCAAAGGATATTTTTCCATGCCTTTTACTCCCTCTTTCCATGTAAACAAGATTTCTTTCGAGGGAAAATATCTATCTCGGTGTCCACTTTTGTCTTCTATAATCCATTCAATCCTTTCATCCGAAAGTATTGAGATACCCGCCACCGCGTACTCATTGTCAAGCGCTATCTCAGTGGAGTAGCTATTGCGGGGAGTTTGTAGAATTTGGCGCCACCATTAATTTTACCGTTGAGAATACGATTAGCGAGTAATCGCAGTAAATAGGGTAAAGCTCAAATCAGGCCTTGAATTTCGTTGAGGTGGTTCATGAGTCCATTGGGTATTGGGAGATTGACGACTGTGTGGGTGGCTGTAGGACTCAAACCATAGTTGGGAAACTAGGAACAAAATTATAATTCACATTTTAACTTGGACTGAAAGTTAACATATGGGTATTTATTTCAAACTTACGACTAATTACTGTATTTATCTATGAAAAATCGCTAATCTGTAAATTCTAATGAGCGAGGGCATATGTCCTTTACAGGTGAATGTTAGCTTCAAAATAATAATATAGGAATAATAAAATGTAAGGGATTGAGGATTTAATTATAAATGTAAAATTGAATGAAGCCCTAATTTTTATTAATACATCAAAATGTGTGATCGGCTTTAAAATTTACGTAGCTTTTTTCATGCTACAGTTGGAGGGGTACGGACAAATGCCATTATCTCCAATCTCCAGCATTTTAATGGCTGGTGGCTCCACACCGCCCACCTAACGTTCTTGAACCAGCTTGAAGGGCAAGATGTAGATAAACTGTAGAGGGAAGAAGGTACTCAATCTGAAAGGACTAAGGGACGGTAAGAAATGTACTAAATTTTTAGTTATGAAATCAGCCAAAGCACGAGAAAATCCAAAATGGGCTAGATTATAATCCTCTGTGGAGGAAAGGGCCATAAACCATACGCTTAAGCTGGTAGCAGGACCATGACATATCACTTCAATGATCTGAGAGCAAATGCCAACTTCATTCGGGAGAGGAATGGCGAAATTTTCTCCGCAACTGTCGATAATGGAAAAAGACGTAATTAGAACAGATATTTTGGCAACCTCTTGCATGGCAAAGATGTTAAACCTGGCATATTGAAAGAAGAGAATAGTCTTGCGTGAATTTGATGAAGACGACCAAAACCTAGGGTCTGAATTTGACCATGAAATACCAACAGGACTTAGAAGTAAAGAGGGTATCAAAGGCAGAGAACGTTGACATTTTAAGCTGACATTTAAGGTGTACATTTAGAAGAATATTAACAAGGTAAAGACTGAATAAAAAGTATTAAGTGTATAAATAAATTTAAAAATATTAGTATAATGAGATTTGCGTTCAACATAATTATACTTGCAGAAAAGAAAATTGAACCTAATAAAGGAGATATTCCTTCTTGAAGAAGGAGTTTGACTAGTGTAAGGGTACAACTAAAAACCATAACATAACCAAAATATAAAAAATAACAATACTAAAATAATATGCACGGTTCAAATAAGGATTAATATCTCTAAATAGTATGGATAGATACGCAACGTTAAAGTACTACCGACTTAATAAAAACGAGCGATACACGCACTTGAAAAATTAGAAGAGTTTTGATAATCGGACTACAAACACGCGGTAGAAGAAAACGGAAGGTATAAAGTAGAAATTGGATGGCGAATAAGCCTTTCCATTAGATGTACTAACTGATAAAAGAGTTATGTACCAGGCAAATCCGAAAGGTAAGGGCCATTTTCTTTTATTTAAATATTGGCACTGTCATTTATTGATTTTAAATGAAGAAGCCGAAGTTTTTTCAATTTAGTAATTGTTTACATTTCGGTGAATACAGATATCGATATATGCAAAAATCGCTATTCCCGATAGTTGCAAATTGCGTGCTGCGATTTGATATTAATTAAGAATTTACAGGCATACCTTTTAAGTAGATGAATATTTAAAATGTATCCCCTTAAACTAGCGGAAATTATGCACCTTCTCCTGAAACGGATTTTAGATATCATTATATATTTATACAAACACATATGTATGTAAATGTATATATTATAAAAATATACATATAATATATACATATATGTATATACTATACATAATATATATAAATATATGTATATGGATATATATCACATATATGTATATATATATATATTATATATATATGTATAATATATATATATATATGTATATAATATATAAAAATTGTATATGTATATATATAACATATATATATATATACATTTTGTGAAACATACTGATATTTTGCTCTGAATTTCCGTGCATCACAACGGTACAACTTACTCTCCTGTGGTGATTTCTTTGTAGGTTTTCCCTCTCCGGCATACCTCTTTGCCCATTATCGCACGCATATTGCATAGCTGTGTTATTCCTGCTATGTTTCTGCTTGTTCCTCTGATGCAAGATCAAATAAGGGAAAAGGCACTCCAATCAGAACCAACTAATCTGCCGAACAGCCCTTAGACTACCACAATCCTGCATGTCGCTTCCGAATGGCCATCGCTCCATGGAAACGAAAGCGGGCGAAGTCCTTGAAGCGTTTCAAGTGTCAATGAGAGGCTGTGACAATGAGAAAGGGTTTATAACAGTAAGTAGGCTTGATGAATACATTCTCTACGATTACGATACGTCCTCTCTCTCTATTCAAGTGTACTTTAGCGCTATTCAAATGAATCAAAGTGTACCGACGTTCTCGCTGCAGTAGCTGCCCGACATCGCCACTTCGACGGTCCGATACCGTTCCGCCAAAATAATATTTTATCGTAGCTAGAGTGGGCACTTAACTATACCAAGTAATAATAGTTAAATGAAAGTTAACGAATTATTTATTTCTTCTATCATGGCATTACAAAGGGAGGATCACCGACACCAGTATTTCAATTCTAATGTTAGTTTACTGCAACCCTCCGTTCTCCTCCTCTCAGTGTTAATAACCAATCACTCCCTGATAGCTTTTCTGATTAACGTCCTCAATTTGTACTCTATACTTGTCCCTTATTCTTCCTCGCGGGATTTTCCTTTTACGTTTCTCCTTGTTCTTTGCCATAGGTTTCTCCATGCTGATCGTTCTTCTTATGCTATTTTATATACTCCCTCGTTTCTCAGTCTCTGTGTCTACTTAATCTTCATCGCTATTCTCCTGAGCCTTGTTTCAATAGGCTTCTATTGAAGACCAGTGAAGAGTGGTCCACTTTTCCAATGTTTCTTGTCCATGATTCGTAAAATTCGCTTATATTATTTGAGCGCAGTAGTAAAATCTTCTTCGTTAATGTCTTCTTAGCTTGGAGTCTACTTCGCACGCCGTCCCCGGTTATACTGCCGCCTAAGTGGATAAGGGATTCCATATTCTTTAATTTCTCTCCACGAGAAGTGCCCTAGTCTTGAACTTATCTCTTCCCCGTACAAGGATTCAGTTTTCTTCTTGTTGATGCTCATATTATATTCCAAAAGTACTTGATCAATAGAATCCAGAGTTGCTCGCAGATATTTTCGCGTTCCTGCTATTACTGCGATGCTATCTGCGAACCAGAGCGTGTTTACGAGTATTTCGTATTCGAGAATCGTATTTCCTCACCATTCGCCTTAACTCCTCGGATGCCCCATTATTGAACTTCTTTCATTGCCTCTTCTAAAAATACATTGAGTCAACAGCGTATTAACAGTACACTAATCTTATATTTGGCTTCCTTTAATCAGTTTAACGCGAATTCTTGCAAATAAACGCCACTCCACGATTGAATTGCCTCAATGTATATGTTCTAAAAACACCGTTTTAATTTGAACTTATTTAAGATTTAAGTGAATAGAGGTTCAATGAAAGCTACACCCGCTCCTGGAATAATCAGAGAGAAAGAGATACAAATAGGTAGGCAGTCTTCATAGGAATTAATAAATATAATACCTTCTATCCTAAAATAAATATGATTGAACTTAGACTTCTGAAAATAAAACAAGAGAAATGGCCTTTTCTTTCATCATCACTCTTGATCTTTAATTTAGTAGGTCAATTCAAGAGGAATAATATGACATGCATCGAGATACGTGCGAGATGATGAAAGCTGAAATGTGTTTTACGGATACTAAGGGAAAAAAACAGCACTTTGACGTTCACACATGACGGAGTCCTACTTGGCGAGAAGAAATTAGATCAACGAGGAAGAACTTAAGTCAGTACAGTGATGGAAATGAAAGGTCCTTAAGGAATACCAGAATAAAACAAAGGGTACATACGATCTTCAGCTACAGAAGTATGTATGAAGATAAAGAAGACTGTTTTCGAATAGGAGAAGGGATGATCACACTTCAAAAAGTATGAATAATGGGCTCAGTTATTTAGACAGAAAAAACACCTACGTTTGAAGAATCGATACGGATATAAGATGTGGAACGACGCTGTCGAAGAAGGATATCTATCACAGGAAGTAACTACTACCATCAAATAAGAATAGTTATTAAAAGGAAGCAGCTGAGAATAACTTATGCTTGGAGTTTGCTTGCAACGGGTAATGAAAAAGTGACGACAGCAGCAACAGCAGGGTAATAAAGTTTAGAAGCAAAGGTTAGGCTAGGTATCCGAGGAGTGCTAAAATAAATACAATCAAATGGAAATGAAAAGAAATCAAATTGAAGATTGAGTGCAGGGCACAATCTAAAAAAGGGCTGTCAAGAAGAAAAGAGAAACTCACTTAAAAACGTTAAAAGTACATTAAAAATCAATCTGTTAGGTAATTTAGTTTAATGAAGATATTTAAAAGTTATTCATTTGGTTAAATTGAATTTCTCACCATTAACTATTTCCGTCTGTCTATCCAACACTTAGTAAACATTCGTGGTAAACCCCATTAATTCAATTTCGATATTTAGTTCTATCCAAGGATGTTTGAACACCTTCTTCCCCTACCAGTTGTCTTCCAATCATTGTTTTCTTGAATTCCTAAAAAATCTACTTGAGCGGAAGTTTTCCCATAAAAACAAGATGCACGACCAAAATATTTTTATGTTCAAAATACGTGTCATGTGTCTCGTAAAAGTTCTAATCTCTAAAAGTTTCCTGAAATGATTTTTCGCTTCGCTCCTTCTGATAGAAGCCATAAACAACATTTTCTACGATATTGACAAGAAAACTGCCTTAACTCCTTGGGTGTACGTTTTTTATCGTTCATTCGATGAAACTTTTACCACCCTATCCTCTCTTCATTCAACACTAAATGAATGTGCTCTTATGATGTGCTACCTAGGCTGGATCGTATTTGCACGATACCTACATGTGTCCGTAGAATACGATATAGTAAGTTCGATATTTTCAAGTACACTATAAAATAATTGAAATATTTTAATCAATGAGCAATTACTTTCATAGTAAAGGAAAAATGGAGTAATTGTGCGAGTTTAGTATCCAAATGTATCCATATTTACAGCAAATGTAATTTCATAAATAAAATCAAGTTTTTACTGTCCGAAATAGTAAGTTAAAAAAACTGTTTTTTAACTCTAAATACCATTATTTCACCGTCATCAAATTTCCTATTTATCTTATAATGTTTCGGAGATTTGAGGCTTAGTTTTCTTGTGATATTTATGAAAACTGCGGCAGACAATTCAATTCTCTCTTAGCTCTTCAAGTATTCGTTTTAGTCCTAGAATCACGTTTCAATGGAGACAGGTATTATATACATTTTAAAAAAATATGGTTACCTCAAGAGGCGGAAGCAAATCTTCAAATGTTTCTAATATATTCGAGAAGCTATGACTGATTGAATAAAAATTGTCATAGTTAAAATTCTTCACCCTTAAAGATAAAGAGAGAGACTTAATAATTTGCGTAATTTTATAGTTAAGACTAAGAGTCAATCAGATTGGAACGCCGTTAGGGAACTTACTCAAATGTTTATATTCATTATGTATTAATGCTCACATACAACCATGGCAGAAAACGTAACCTTATAGTCAAAATGATTATATAGAGGATACCTGTTTTCTAAATTCATGGATGCACGGTAGTAGTTTACGTATTAAAATATGAAGTAAATTAAGGCTACTGAAGTAATACCTGACTATAAATTGTAGTGAGATCGAAATAAAATTTTTTAACGGTAAAAAGTGTGTGGATCAGTACCTATGGTATTGCTTTGAATAAGCAGAAAAGTAATAAAATGTTTAAGAAATTAAGATGATTGAATTTAAGTTATTCATTAAAACATGAAACCTGAACCCACCAGTGTACACAAATGTGGTAACAGAATACGAACAGCGGAATGCAAAGACACTTCAAGACCACACAAACACCTCTCCAAATCTGCTATACTGCTCTTTTGATAAGGGACCCAATGTTTTGACTGCGGAACACTTCAAACGGAGATATTTTCTGAAGAGAGATTTAAAATTATTTGAACTGCCTAAATCCAGTAATCTAAAATAAAGATCTCGGAAGACATGGAATAGCATTTAATCCCGTCGATGACAAGAGAGAGTAATTCCGTGAGGAGTGCGAAAAGATTTACAAGTTTGAAGGAAGCATTTAATGACCTATCAGCCACAGCTCTACACAGTGGGAAGTGCGAAACTTTGCGCTGGATAAATGAAAAAAAAAGGTGTTTGAGTGAAGGGTCTCAGGCGATAGAAAAGTTTCCCCCAATATCTATGTAGAAGGAAGAGATTGCACAAAAGCTCTTAAAACAAAGTCCCCTCTTGCCAATCCGTCCTGGTTGTTCCCCTTCCTCTGCTGCCTGCTTTCCATTCGGATGCTCTCCTGAATCCTCCACGCGCACCATCGACCCTCGAACCCCCTGACCAACCCCCCGCCCTTCTCCTGCCTTACCCTCCCCCTACGCAACCTCCTCTTCATCCCCCAACAGAGGAGGGTGGCCTGGATACCGTCGCTATTTTATGGGTTAACTGCCCGGTTTTACGCGCGTCCTCGTGTATGACGACCATTTTGACGGTTTAATGGGGCGACCTCCCACACTCCCTCCCTTTCCGTTTAATGGTGCCGCTGAGATGGGTGGAGCATACCGTCTCGGCGTCCCTCTAAGCGACCTTATCTATCCCCCCTCCGACCTATCCATCTATCCATTCTCCTACGTCATCCTCGCTCCCGCTCTCCCCTTCTCGCCCCCCCCCCACTCACGTTCTTTCTGCCTCCCCACTGAGCACACTCCCTCCACAAAGCTGTTTTAACCGCCCCTCTCTATCTATCATCCCCCTCCACGGATATTACTCCAGGGTGAATTTCAGCGTCAGAGAGTGACTCAACTCTTGCCACCGAAGAACGACTCTCCGAATTGAACGACTCTCTATTTTAAGCGGCGGCAAAAATCTCAATCGACGAATTTGGATTTTGATTTCATAGTATTATTCATAAATCCATGCGCCAATGATATTGCTTCAAGGAATATTTCGGAACATTTATTTCAAGGTTAGAATACAAATGTATTGCCACATTTTGAAAATCAAATACTTTTGACACGCGGTGAGTAGATCAGTGAATGTCATAGAAAAGGTGACAAGGATGGGTTTCACCTCACTGGAGAATGCAAAGGAGAAAGTTAATGTCGAGCAGTGTTCTTGAAAATAAGATACTGAAGCGGAAATGTTAATAATAAGCCACTCTTATTGTTTAAAAAGCTATGTACTTGCAAAATTCCAAGCAGGGGCGTAACTTTTAGCAACTAGAGAGTTCTATGACAAATGAGGCGGGGATATAAACAATCACATTCAGTATATGACGTACAATAGGGCAGGAAGATCAGCCAGATATCGTGTTTAGCAATATTAACCCTGATAGGTATTTACGTGGCACGTTACGCTGACCATAAATTCTTAACTGTTATACAACTAATCAGAACTTTTATTGAGTTTAAAAATTAACAAATATCTTAGATCATTAAAAGATTCTCCTTAATTCAACCACTAAATAATGGTTAATCTATTCCATTTATTTTGGTAGTCTAACTTTTTAGTTAAGCTTTTAAATGGACATAAACATAAAATCTATAAAATTCTCAGCCATGCCCAACACAACATTACCTCACACTAACCCCTCAAACAAAACCCCTCTTCAGTTCCACTTACAATCTAATTCACTTTCTTCCGTCCAACATTCCTGCGTGTATCCTTTCCTTCCCCCTCCCTTGCTTTCCCTACGTTCTCCCCTCTATCACAGTCTTTAATATTCCATTACCTATTAAAAGGCTATTCATCCACATTCTCTGTTTCCGTTGGATATATCGCAATAACCCTCACTCCTCGCTCCCCATATCTAGTACCAAAACTTTTGTTTTCCTTTATGTCCATGATACTTTGCCTATCCATATCCACACCCAAATCACAAAAGCAGTCAATCAATGCATATTCTCTTGATAAATGAAACTGTTTCTGGCGTCACTTGGTGGAAATTCTTCATATTGAAATTAAATTTAAAATACTTCGCCTTTCCACACAAACCACTTTTATTACGACCTAGGTTTCGTTATGATATAACATCGTCAGGTTTGACCTGATGATGTTATACCATAACGAAACCTAGGTCGTAATAACAGTGGTTTATGTGGAAAGGCTATGTAATTTAAATTTAATTTCAGCATATTCTCTTGCTTTAAAGACCCAAGTTTCCACGTTGAGCATATTCGCGTTCCATACCAAATCTTTCCCTTATATTTTCTTAACATCAGTACTCAGCGTCCGTATCATCAACTCCCTCATCTTCTTATCCTAAAGTAATCTTTTTTGCTCCTTATATTTTGACCATCTGGGGGCATAGCATTTCCCGGATAAGTAAACCATTTTACCTGCTCTTGTTTTTGCCCTCAGATTTTAATGTTTAATTTAGCGTTCCTCTTTCTCGAGAACATACAATATTTGTTTCATTTACTGTGATATTCATCCCATGCCTATTACACTGATCTGCAAATGCACTCAGCAATGATTATAACAACCGACTGGGAAACTAAGGCTTGATCGTCCGTAGTTAACCAAGACAGGTGAAAAATGAATTTTACGAAATTACTGGTCATAAACTAAATCATTAATTATTTGTTCCTTTTGAAAGTGGACGCAAAAACTCGAAATGAAAGCAAAAACCCAAATACGTATTATACTAAATGTTTCTTAATTTATGCTTCCAGGTCATCCGTTTTAAAAATAATCTCACGAAATATGGTAGGTTGTAAAACATTAAGCTATCATTAAGCATTATTCTAGGAGTAAACCCTCAAAGAAGTTCACTGGAAAGATCAGCCTTGACTTTCATAATAATCCAAATCTTCAATTTCAGCTACTATGGATCATATTTTAGATCGATATTCGGATGCCGGCATTGAAACTATTTTGACTGATTATTTCTACCGAGTAGTTTGAATTGTACTATTACGCTGCGCGTACATATTTTTTTATGATTACGTCATTATATATATTAATGATTTATTCAATAATCAATTTACAAACGAATTGCCTTTCACTTTGAGTTAAAACTGAATTCTATACCATTTAAAAAGAATTATGACGATCCAATTACTATATTTAAGCATACATTTTTGTTTTAATGGTAGTTTAATAAACCAGGCAAAAAAACGCGATATCCTTCAAGCGTGCTTGAAGGAATTTAGCTTCCAAAAGAGTTCACTTGTTGACGCTTTTACTTGTACCTTCATAACTAAATGGACATTTTTTAAATTTAACGAAAAAATGCCCCACCTCCATCGATTATTTTTGAGCTATCTATGCCCTCAGTGGTTTTGTATCAATACGTCACTGCTATTCCTATCGATTGTAATGACTGATGATGACAAGCAAATGCCGACAAGTGTTACCACTTATTAATGACAATCACATAAGTGCGGGTATTTGGAAAATACAAAACTTTCCCCTGGCATCGTGTCGAATAATGATATTTAAATTCAAGGAAAGGCCTAAATTGATACAGAACAGAGGTTGATAACCGAAACGAAAAGCGTTGTGAAGGAAAAAATTGACATATTTTTCTGTAATTTGAGTTTGATTCCATTCATTTTAGTTCTTAATCGTATTTCATATAGTTGCATTATGTAAATGTTTAATAGTAATTTGCATGAAGTACAATTCCCATTGTCCAATTGTATTTTTTCGTCATATTCTACCTCGGTCCATGTTGTTAAAAACCCCCTTTAGTATATCCTTCCTCTCTCTCTCTTCAATTTACCTCTCATTTACCTGACGTTGCAATCTCCTAGGTTATACCTTATTTATTTCAGCCACTTTTTACGTCAATCTATCCTCATTTCCTCGTTCTCTCAATTGCTGATGCCCTCAAGTGCTTGATTTATGAATTACGTGACTGGATGGTGGTACTTAAAGTTTCAAAATATATTTCCCTCCCGAGTATCTATTTAAATGACCATTCTCCACCTGCCCATCCATCCAGGTCTTTCACAAGCAGGCTAATAACTACGAATTCCGTTTTCCATTGCAATCCCATTCCTATGTATGCCGCTCAAAATCGCCCCTCAAGATTCACGCCTATATTTTCTCTCCGGTGCCATTGTGAGCCTACCATCTCAAGATTATTTCCTTCCCTAACCCCTACCTCCCTTTTCTCCCCTCCCCTGCAAACCCAAGTCGCACACACTCTTGAAGTTTCCCCTCGCGTCCCTCCGACTCCTAAGGCAACGGAGTCAAGAGATGGCAGTTAGCTTCGAAAGGTTTCTGACCTCCCGTATTTCACTTTATTGCGATCTTCCGATCCCGTATGTAGCGCGGTCCGAGAACGATATATACTCCACCCATATTTCTTCACAAATATGTAAAAATATTCATGTCACATATTTCATTTTTGCTCGTAGACACAGACACTTATCGAAATAGGAGCAAGTGAATGTCAATCCAAAAGGAAATTCAAGATGAGTTCACCGGAGTGGTGTACCAGAATTTCGAATTTGGGCTCAGATATTTCAGGTTCTGGCTGGCTGGATAGTTAACAAATAGTCCCCACATTTTCGCAATAAATTTGTATTATGCATAATAATAATACGCCCAAATTTAAACTCAATAACTTTCCTACCGTGAATGCTGAATTAATAACGGAAATCATCTTCTGCACCCTAGGTTTTTTTAGGTATGCCCACACTGTACTTACACAAGTGATACAAACAGCATCCATTAATTTTTTTACTGAAGTTATCATTGTTACAATTGTGACATTTCCAAACGTATTGTTGACAAATTTGCTGTAACGATAAGAATAAAGAGCATGGGCCATTAAAAAACTCTTATCTCAAAATAAAAGTTTGGCGATACCTTAGCCTCATTTACTTCTTGCAGTAAATTTTAACAATTCCTTAACTCCATCTCTTTCTCTTTTTTAATATCATTTTTCACCAGGTCCGTTGTCATTTCTTCCTCTTTACTGTCTCTATCCTTGATTCTGGACAATTTACTTCAAGCAAAAATGTGACATACCGATCATTTTCTCCTGACGTTAATGATAGCGCAGTCTGAAAGCTAATATTGTAGTACACGCACATGTATAATACGAGATCTGTTCAAAAAGTATCGCAAATTTTGAATTTCCGCGAGTTACGTATATTTGATTTTCGATCTTTTGCGGCGTTCTGTTGGTACATGTGGTTCTTTTTATGCCGAAAAGTTCGGCCATTTTGAATGTTCAGTTAATTCTTGACGTCTGTTTAGCTTGGACGTATTTTTGGTTTGTCTTCGATTTTTGCCTGTTCCAAAAAAATGGATCAAAGAAGCTACCTTAGATCGAAGCTACGTTTATTGGTGGCACATAATGTTCTCAGAGGGCCGAGAAGATGTCAACGACGAAGAGCGTGCCGGACGCCCGAGCACATCAACGACAGACGAAAACATGGATGGAGTGAAGAAAATAGAATTGGTCAATCGTCGAATCACCGAAAGAGAAGTTTCTGAGGACCTAATCATATTTATTTGCTCTTGCAATTCAATTTTACCAATGATTTGGGCAAGACACGGGTCGCCGCGAAATTCGTACCAAAATTGTTCAATTTCGACCAAAACAGCAACGCTATGAAAACATTGCTGATGAGGTGTTGGACTCTGTCTGCGGCGACCCAAATTCGCTCCAGAGGGTCATAACCGGTGCCGAATCATGAGTTTATGGTTATGACGTGGAAACTAAAGCTCACTCATCCCAATGGAAGCTGCAGCACGAGCCAAGACCGAAAAAAGCGCTAAGTTCGGTCGAATGTGAAAGTTTTGCCCACAGTATTCTTCGATTGCAGGGGCGTGGGGCATCATGAGTTCTTACCAGCGGGTAGAACGGTAAATAAGGAATATTACCTGCAAGTTATGCGCAATTTGCGCGAAGCAATCCGCCACAAACGCCCAGATTTGAGGAGATACAAATACTGGCTTTTGCACCATGACCACGCCCCTGCTCACACATCGTTGCTTGTGCGCGAATTTTTGGCCAAAACAACACACTAATGATGCCGCAGCCACCGTATTGCCCATACCCGCCCCCCAGTGACTTTTTCTTGCTTCCGGAACTGAAGAGGCCCACGAAAGGACGACGCTACGCTACAATTGACGAGATTAAGACTGCATCTAAGGAGAAGCCGAACAAGACAGCAAAAAATGATTTTTGAAGTGCTTCGAGGACTGGAAAAAACGTTATCGCAGGTGTATAATATCTAATGGGGATTACTTTGAACAGGACAATATAGATATTCATGAATAAATGAATAATTTTTGAAAAAAACATAAAAGTCCCGCGAATACATAAACGCACATAGATATGTACACGCACACACACATATTAACATATGTTTACAAACGCATACACATACATCTGACCACCAACACAGAGAAAACACAGAAAGGAGGCATGGTCCATAGATAATAGGAGGAAGATTTTAATTAGTAATGGAAAATTATATTTTGAAAGAAATTATCGATGGCAGGGTTGAAGTTATCAGTGATAGCATAGTCATTTTGCAAAAAACTCTTCAACAACGGACGAAATGTGTCCGGGACCGAGTGGGTACTGGACATCACTTACCAGAGTTTTGATCGTGGCTAGCGTCGCTTCGGTCGTGACTCGATCCCGGACGACGAGTGCTTCGCCGCTTTCCGGCACGCCTCGTCCGACGGGTCGACGAGCGAGGGCGCGGCATTCCACCACATCATTTCCCCCCTCCCCGACCTCGTCCGAAAAATAAGAGCCAGTCTTGGTCTCCACGAAGAGCGGGTAATTCGGCAGCGTTCAACGGAGGGCCTTCTTCGAAGGAACACCGATGGGGGCAGCCACGAAGGCGAAGGAAAGCGCACCAAAAGAACGAGCACCTCAAAAGAAAAAAAACACTCATGCAAGCTCCCTCCCCGCTAAACGCACCCGGCGGTAGCAAATTAAAAGGAGCCTAAGATCTACATCAGCAGTCAAGGTCAGTCTTGAACCAGTTAACTATTCGAAAACACTGCTTTCCCGGCCGAACAAAGTCGAGAGTCAAACTCCACGTTTCTGGAAGAACTAAGCGGTCAACCGCCGCTCGAAACAAAACAAGATCGGAACCTCGATTTCCGAGAGAGTCCGGCAGTGCCACTGTCAAAATCCCGGCGACCAATGCCTCGGATGCCGGCGAAATCTGACACTCGGTAAACACAAGTACGTCCTGCTATAGCGGAAATGTAATTTGCACTGGAATCTACAGTTTATGCAACCAAGAGCCCTGATTCTTGTCCTGATTCTTATCCCCTATTCCTTCTCCTAGAATGTGATAGGTGATTGTGGAGTTCACCCGGTGCTGAACCCGGCGGCGTATGAAATAAACGCATCAGGATATGGGGGGCAGTTCCTTTCCCTGTACCGGTTATAGTTTCGCTGGAAGATCTGATACTCGAAAATCAGACAGCTTGGCTGAAGATGAAGGTGCCCAGAGAGACGTGCCACGTGAATGGAACCAGGACCCTCAGAACAGTAGTCTAAAGCTATACCCCCAGACTATCGCGATATACATATATACAAATCTAGTCGCGTAGTCTACGGATATACTGTTGACCGCCATCATTCCATCTCATCTAGCATAGAGCTAAAATACCTATATTTTCTCTATCCGTCTTTTTTTTTATTCTCTAGTTCTCCTGTCCTCAGCATTGTGCTATCATTACAAGTTCCTATTCCAAAAAACTCGGTCATCTTCTACATCTCCTGTCCTATTGCCTTTCCTTTGCAAAGCATTCATGAGATGACGACCGTGGAGGTCTTGCCTTTCCAGCTATCGCGCAAGACACATAGTCGAACGTTACAACATCACTCAATTGCCGCCCCACTTGGGTCAGACGCACCTAAATGAGGAACTGATGTTCCATGGAAAACATTTAGTATGGATTATAACCTTCTACAAATTCCATCCTAGCCTTGTTCTATGTTTACTTCACTTCTTTCTACCTCTTTCTTCAATATTATGGCAACCCCTCATCAGCTCTCGTCCCCGCCGCTGTACGACATTGTCCTCACATTCCTAGTTCTATTTTAACTAATTTGGTCGTCTTCTTCTGCATCTACTGTACTGCTGCTGTCGGTTTTCTTTTGCAAGGGTTTCGTGTGATGACGACCGAGGAAGCCTTGCCTCTCCCGCTGCCGGCAACGTCACACGGCCGATTGAGCCGAGCCCCGTAGTTACCCATTCTCTATTTTATCAATCATTATACTCTTGGGTATAATAATTGAGGTGGTTTCCCGTAGCCTTCCTCAATAGTGTTTTTAACGTGCCACCATAGCTAAATGGCTAAATAGGAGGGCAAAAACTAGAGCAGGTAGAACAGTTTACGTATCTCCGTAGTGTTTTGGACCAACACGGTCAAAGTAGTAGGGACGTAAGGAGAAAAATTGCGCTAGGCAAAGAGGCTTCCACAAGGAGGAGGGAGTTGATGACGGGGACTTTGAACAAGGATGTTAAGAAAAGACTCGTAAAAACTTTGATATGGAGCGTAGCTATGTACGGTACGGAAACGTGGTCATTGAAGCAGGAGGATAGACGTAAATTGGAGGCTTTTGAAATGTGGGTGTGGAGAAGAATGGAGAAGGTGAAATGGACAGAGAAGAAAACAAATGAGGAGGTACTTGGTATGGTGGGCGAAGAGAGGGGTTTGTTGGGAGCAATCCTATGGAGGCAAGAGAAGTGGATGAAGGGGGTGTTGACGGGCAGTGGGATGTTTAAGACTGTGATAGAGGGTAGAATGTTGGGCAAAAGAGGAAAAGGAAGGAACAGGATAGGGATGTTGGACGGGATGAAGGGAGGAAGAAAGTACTCAGAGATGAAGAGGGACCTGATATAGAGTAGGATGATGGATTTTGTGTTTTGTTAGGAGTAATAAAATATTTGTTTGGTAGTGTGTCCATCCAAAAACCTACCTTAACCGGTAGATTACCTTAAAAAAAAATATATATATATATATATACATACACACAGGGTCTCACCCAAAAGTGGTAGGACTGATTTTTTTACAAGAATTTTATTGATGATATACTTACATCGACTTAATAATCTTCAAAATATGCTCCTTGAGCTGCTACGCAGTATAACGTTGCTCCCATTCCCCGTACGCCCGCTGGAAATTTTCTTTGGGGATGCCGTTGATGACCCTCGTCGATGCCTCTTGAACGGCCTTTATCGAGTCAAAACGTCGTCCCTTGAGCTGTCTTTTCATCAGGGGGAAGAAGAAGTCCGGCGGTGCCAGATCGGGAGAATAGAGCGGGTGCGGCAACGTGGCAACGCCGTATTTGGCCAGGAGCTGTCTGATGACGAGCGCGCCATGGCACAGCGCGTTGTCATGATGAACCACCCAGCAGTTTGCGATGGCCGGTCGGACTCTTTTCACGCGTTCTCGGAGGCGGGTGCGCACCTGCACGTAAAAGTTCGCATTCATAGTCTCCCCTGGTGGGACAACCTTCTTGTGAACCACTCCATGACGGTCGAAAAACACCATCAACATCGTTTTGATTTTTGATTTGCTCATGCGAGCCTTTCTTGGACGTGGGGACGCGGAAGTGTGCCATTCCGCGGGTTATCTTTTCGTTTCGGGGTCATATTGAAAAACCCATGTTTCATCACCAGTTATCACATTGTCCAAACAATTTTCATCTCGGTGCAAATTGGCTAACACTTCTTCGGAAATACGCACCCGCGTTGCCTGTTGGTCGACACTCCGAATTTTCGGCACCACCTTGGCGCACACCTTGCGCATGGCCAAATCCTGTGAAATAATGCGTTGGACGTTGGATGCAGACAGACCCAACTGGTCTGCAATTTCTTCACTGTTTAAGCGTCGGTCTGTGTTCAGCAGTGTCCTCACTCCGTCCACATTCGCGTCGTTCTTGCCGTCGACGGCCGTCCGGATCGATGATCGTCTTCAACGAGCTCCCTACCCTCTTTAAACAACTTGTGCCACTCAAATACTGTGGAACGGCTTAAGGCAGTGTCCCCATAAGCCTGCTTGATCATATCGAGGGTCTCAGTTGCCGTCTTCCCGAGTTTCGCACAAAACTTCACGGAATAACGTTGCTCTAAATTCATATTCATTTTGTTTTTCGACGCGGACAAAAAACTTGCTTCACTAAAAACGGTGTCCTTACTCAACGACAGCCCACAGGCGACTGAGGTTGGTGTCGGTCTGTTGCTAAGAGCCCCCTCCACCTTACCCTGCCAGGCAGACCCCCTTCCACCGCTCCGTTCGCGCCAGAGAAAATCAGTCCTACACTTTTGGGTGCCTCCCTGTAGATCTACCCTTCTTACTTCCCGATAAAGATTTTACTTTGCTGTACGGCGCACCAATTTCCCCTTTCCCCTGCAAACTTTCCATATCCTCGCGTCTTCCTCCATGCATCTTTTGCTTTATTTGATATCCACCTCAATTCATTATATTACTATTTGTACTTCATTTTGCCTAACTCTGTGTTTATATTCTTCCATTTTCTTCTCTCATCCATCTTTGCATTAATCTCATCCGTGATCCATGGTTTCCTAGTCCTTTTATGTATATGCATATATATATATATATATATATATATATATATATATATATATATATATATATATATATATATATATATATATATATATATATATATATTTTACTATGACTGAAAAAGATTTTCAGTTATCTTTGTCCATAAGGTCATATGTGTATATATATATATATATATATATATATATATATATATATATATATATATATATATGACCTTATGGACAAAGATAACTGAAAATCTTTTTCGTACATAAAATACGCTTAAACAGAATAATAAAATTTGAAAATGTTCGCAGTGATTTATAGGCCGCAGTGCATCCTGAAGTTAATTATTTAATTCTCAGGACACATCTTTCATGTATAAATAGTGACTATATTATAAGTAATATTCTATTTGAATTTTAATAATGCCAATAAAATTCCTCAAGGTGAAGGGACCCCACAGGGACGAACTTGATGCGGCAAGTGAACCATTCCCAAAAGATGAGTCAAACCCCAGCGACTGAATCGTTCTGGAGAAATGAACCAAAATCCCTACCTATACCCTCCCACCCTCTCCAACACCCCTTCAAGTAAGCTCAAGAACCCCCCCCCCACACCCTTTGTCAACCCCTACTCTCCTGAATATCTCACTCAACATGGGATTTTTCCATTCGTCACAACGGGGACGACGCTCCCCCACGTCACCTGGCGACGAAATTACATCGCACGTAAATACGTACGCCCATGGTCTCTGTTCGGATGACCACGTGACACCATCCGACGGAAAGGGAGGAGGGGCGTGGCTTTATTTGGGGGGGGGAGGGTTAGGTGGAATGAGATCCGGGAAAGGAAGGGAGGAATGGGATTTTGCGGTGGTTATGGTTATTGGGGCGCCTCGAGGAAGGATTGGATTGGTGGACAAGCCCCCACGCGGAGGGACTGTAAAAAGTGGTAAAAAAACAAATGAAAAAGAATCACACGAAGGAGGGAGAGAGAGAAGAAGGGGCAGCTGGCCAAGCGTCGAAATAGGATCAGACACGAATATCCATAGGACCTTGTAAATAAGTATACGTCCGGAAAGCGAGAGGAAACCCAGGGAAATTCAATTGTGTGAATCGTTTAACCTACATCGTTCTCTTTCGACGGAGGCTATGTAAAAAAAGATTCATCTGGAGTTTTTTAAGCAAATGTACTCCCTTTCAATAATTTGATCCATACTACCCCATCAAACATCAAAAGAAATGCTGACGGGGACCTCAAGCAAAGTTAAACTTCACAGGGTCAGGCTTCACTTCGTTGAACTTTTGGTTTATTCATATTTCAAATAAAATTACGTCGCTCTTCCCTTTGAAATATGGATAAAAGAAAATATGTAAAGAAGAGACTTATACCAGCGAGCTAAGAGTTTTTGATGTGGCCAGCAGAGTCATAGTGATAGATATGGAATATGAACCATTGGAATTAAAGACAATCTAATGAGGTTTTCAAGAAAAAGGAAAGCTTTCCTATGCCCTTCTATGTAGTTTTGGAATTAGTCGGCTTTAATAACCCATATTGCGATGCAAAGGAGAGGTTGCTGGCGAAGATTAAAGAGGAGGCGATTGATTCGCCAGCGGAGTAGGTGCAATTTATCGACCTTAACGAAGAAGAGAATACTTGTTAAATTTGTAGAGATTTTCGTAATATAATGAGGTTACATCAGGCAAATTTTAAAAGTAACGAGAATGATGTGAGTTATGGTGACATGGTGCTCGGTTACCATAATACAGTTTTTGGGATGGTGAAATGTTTGATTCTAAATGGAGCCTTCATGGTTAGGAATAAGCAAATAATTAGAGAAGTGCAATAGCGTGTAGAGACGTTGGTTAATTAATGATTGTTTGTAAGTCATGAGCATTCTTCTATAGGTGGGACACAGGCAACTGTATCTTTTCAGACTCTCCCTCAAGACAGTTCACCCCGATGGAGGGCTAATATGGTGAAAGAGTTTATACAATGGGATAAACCAGGTTTTGGTCTTACTGGTGGCATACAGGCCAAAGTATCTTAAGTCTCACCGATATGAAGAGTTTTAATCGTTAGCAGGGTAAAGGTTCACATGGTAAAGGTTCTGAAAAGGCTGGTAACTATGTATCCCCTTCGTTTAATTACCCGAATTTGAACAAAATCGCATTATTTAATTGCAGACAAATGACGTCGCATATACGAGTCGTATTTAAAAGTTAACGAGTTACAATAAAAAAATCAAGAAACTAATCTAGAAAATTTTATCCATGTGAATATGTTTTAATTTCAGAGGTTTCCCCAGGGGGACGGACGTGCTCATGACGCAAAACGCTTCGTTAACATTTTTTGGAATGAGTGCACCAAAGAAAAATATCTACCAATGCATTTTAAGATAAAGTACAATTTGAAGAAAATTACCATGATTGTTCATGTAAAGTGGTTAAATGATAGCATACAGGTAACTTGTATATCATTTATCATATTTTAAATCAGGACACAAGGTCATTTTATAATTACAGCTTCTCGAGCGACAATTCTGCGGGCCCAGCACCGGTAGTACACGATATGTAATTTCGGTTGCTCTTGATTTCATCATACATTTTTAAAATTCACTCAAAATATAACAATTTATCGATCTTAACTCCCCTTGCAGTCTTTGTGCCCATTAGGGAGAATCCTGAGGAGCCCTTGGTTTGTATTTACTAGATTTTCAAGGGGATGAACCACTTAAGTTTACACAAAAAACATGCCCGAGGCAAGACTCACAGCCAGTGAAATTTGTGTGAGCAGGCCATTACCCAGATATATACATTAAATAGATAATAATAAGGGGGGTCCAATTGTTTTATATATATATATATATATATATATATATATATTCTTTCATAGACGTAACACGGAAGTGCCGAATAGTACAATACACAGTAACACATAATATAGAAACACAAAAAAAGAGAACACTCACACGTATTTTCTTGATATTTCGACGGAAACAATCCGTCTTCCTCTGAAGATATAGAAGTAATGAGGTCATTACTTATGAGGTGTTACTGTGTATTATATATATATATATATATATATATATATATATATATATATATACATATACGCATCATTGTATACATATTAAATATATTTAGATATGATTATTTAGTGATGAATTTTCTTTTATTTTTTTAGACATTTTTAGATACGTTCTTCACTAATAAAAATCAACGGGTACTTGCACCTGCCAGTCATTATTTTATTAATAACTCTTTAAATTTTGGACCCATTGTTTTATTTTTATATGAGTATTAAAATTAAATTTCAATTGTATAAAACTCTTTCCTCGCAATTCACTCTTCCAAATCAATTTCTAATCGATTCCATTATGATACAGTGGATTGAAAATATACGCAGAGACAAGTTAAACCCTGACTTTTGATGAACACCACCGGAAATATTTCATAAATACCTCATTGAGTTTGAATTAAGTTTAATTTTACTTTATTTTATTCTGAATCTAACAACTAAATTTTAAGTTATAATTTTGTATACACCTGGACCTTAGCCTCCATTGATGAAAAATGTTCATGGCAATGTTTTGCTTGAATTCATAGTAGAACACTCAAATGCAGCATGATTAATCTCCTCTTAGTAAGTTCATTCGTTTCTAGAGAAAATATTAGTAATATAATTAGTCTCTTTTGATTTTCTTTCATACTCACTCTGCTGACCCAAATAGGTGTAATATCAGTATTACCAAAGCAACTTGATTTTTAGATGCTAATAGAATTGGCATTCACATAACTTAATTTTGTTGAAAAAACTACTCTCTATAATTTTAAAAATAAACTTGTTCTCCATTACAACGTTTAAATTCGTGACTTTGTTCAGAATACGTTCCGTTTACACAACCAAATCGGTATTTTTAACATGGGTAGCAACGTCACGTATCTTTGGATGTACTCGTACATTTAAACATTATTCATATAAAATGTCGCATTTCGTTCAATAATATTACTCATTTTTGCTTAGTAAATATAATTTCACTTATTTAATTACAAATTTAACGTTTACAAACTGTGTTTCCATTCGAGAACACTTTTCATTTAATCCGTTAAAAAAATGGGCGGAGGGAAACCATTCTAGTGGCGTGAATAAAGCCGGAGCCCTGCCTTGTTCCAATAAGACGCTATGGAGACGTTCTTTCTCGTTTCCCTCCATTCCCGTGCCACTTGGAGGGTGAGGTAAACGCATGAGTATCCTCTTTTCTAACCCGGAAGCACCGGCAAGATTGCCCCGTGAAACACGTGCGAAATACCCATTAGGCACTTACAACGGGGTTAAATGCCATTTCCTCAAGAAATTGTCGTAGACACTTGTCTTAAAGGAGAAATTATGTTATAGCTTCAAATAGGGCGATCGATAACATTTTAGAACACACTGAAACCAGAGTAAATTCGAATGCCTTACATGATTCCAAGAGAAGCTGGAAGCTAACACGATACTTGACGGTAGATAGCGCAAGGGTGTGTTCGGCTTTTAATTACGCTTTAACGTTTACTGTTAATCTATAAATTCACCTTAAGGACAGTACTATTAACCTATGTTTCGAAGTAATTCTTTTCTCGGATAAATATATATCAGCTTGACAATATAGCCATAGTAACATGAACTTCGATTAAAATGAAATGAGCATCAATGTCAATTCTAGTTGGATGTGCGACAAATTCATATACTTTTAATACCTATTTCTAATTATTAATTAAAAACTCCTTTGCATCAATCAAAAACTACCTACCAATAAAAGTGAAATATAAGAGTTCCCAAAAAGCCTAAAATACTCATTAAAAATACATTTGACTAAATAGGAAATAGTAAGCCAATGAAGTCATTACTTTCGATTCCGTGTTAAATTTTCTCAAATCGATTTCTGTTAAACATATATAATATCCACACTGTCATTGTTACCTTTCGAGCCCACTTGTCTTCATACTCCTTGGTTATTTTCAAAGTTTGGCTAGGTAGTGATGCATCTTCCCCATCTCGATTATTTCCTCTGCATCTTCCCTGTAGAAAAAAGCGAAAGAGTTGTTGAAATATATTCAATAAAAAGGCATTTCGAAAAAAATCGAGTCACTTGAGCCATTTACATTTATCCCCACCATTAACATCATCATATTTTCAGGTGCACGTATTTCCCGCGCCTATTAGAGTATATCAAATATTATGCGTTTAATTTTAATATTTTTTACCGTGCATTAATGCTATGAAAAAACAATAAAAGATAAAATGTATGCTAGTTACGCAGCATTTTGCTGAGAAACGTAACACTGATCTAACGAAATCCCCCCTCAATAATTCTAAGAATAAATTCATGAAAACTTGTTTTCGACGTTTTCGTAAACCCTTAAATAGTTCGCCGTGAACGCCCCTTGATTCCCTGTTTAACTTGCAATTGCAAGCAGGCCTGGAATTAATCTTTTCTCATCTTCTTCATGTTCTCTTTATTTGCGTAAGCATACTGGCCTAGTATCTGCACCATATAAATACTCTTCATAATCTGTCAATCTCTCTTGCATCTTTCCTGGGTTAATTAATATTATTCCTACTTTAGGTTTGATAAGGTGCACCATTTTTCCCTCCTTACTTCCTGATGTCTTTTGCTTGCTTGCACTTGATAAAGTGGGAAACTTCCACCAAGCGAGTTAAATTATTTTGAAGGTAACTCTATATAGCTCTGTATAACTGTCCGTAGCCTTCTAATTTACTCCCCGCAGATGTTAATTCCTACGCGAAATGAAAAGCATTTGACAGATGTCTAGTTACATTCCGGGTTCTGAAGTCAAATATTTTATATTGAATTGCAAACTCAATCATAATTTACATATATAAATCTGTCAAAAACAAACATCCACTGGTCTCGATTGGATGGACGAGATAAATTTCCAGAATTTGCGAATTAAAATTTTAAGCGCCACCTGAATCGTCTTATCTTCCTCTGCTAATACGTAGAATCTATAACTCTCGTCACTCTTTGAACCCGCTCACTTAGCATTCATATTTCCCATCAAAACGTGGAGAGAGGGAATATTAGAGCTAACTCATCCGTAATACAGAGATAAATCTTAGGGAAAATATATTTCCCTCCATCACAGACGTGAAACACGTAAATCATATCCGGAAGCAAATGAATCTCAATTTAGCCATCCCCACAACCACAGCTATCAACCAGAAACCAAGAATTCGGCTAGTCAGGGTGGAACTCTCCTCAAACTAAACTCTAGGGCAATCAAGTTTACAATGAAGAGGTGTCGAAAGAAGACATCATAAAAGGCTTTCTGGTACAAAAAAACAGAATGAAACAATAATATCTTGAAAGAATGTTTGAGGAAAATTTTCATATTTTAAAATTTGTTTAAACTTGAAGTTCAAAGAAGAATTCACTAAAGATTCTAGCAGTTTTTAGACGGGTCCCGTTTCCGTTGAAAAAAAAGCACGGATGTAATAGGAGTTAATGATAATGAAAACTAAGACAGAGCAAATTGAAAAAAAAACAGAATCAATTTTTATCTTCTTTCGATAGACATATAACTAGTTTCGTCTGGCGTTATTGGAAATGATGAAGCTACGCGGTACATTATGGAGCCGAATAGGAAATTGTTAAATAGTCTGGCAGTCGCAAAGAAAGCTTCCTCAAAAAATAACTCAAGCGTGAGACTTTTTTCCCTGAAACATTTTTTAATGCGGTACGTAAAATACATCGTATGTTTGAAAAACTCATATGGGGCAGACGGCAGAAATAATGAAATTAACAATGAATTTGCATCTTTTGTATCGAATAATGGCAAATTAGTTCAGCAATCGATATTTTTCAGTACAAACCAACAGATTTCAAATAATTTATAGCTCACTGAAAAAAAGGTGCAAAGAAATGAACGCCAATTGTAAGAAAACAATTTTTAAATTTGTAATCAAATGGGAAATAATAACTAATCATCAATGAGTTGTAATTCCAAACGACAGGGAATAATATTGAGTTTTAAAATTGACTTGTCACGGAGAAGAACATTGCCAGCGTATGTAATTCTCAAGAAGTTCAGAAGGGATATCAGGGTTTGCCGTATCTAACTGCCTATCCCAAAAATTACTCGATGGCTTACTACATCCTTTGCAACGATAGTTATCTGTTCAGAATACTTGAGTACCTCGCTTCACAATAAATTACGCCGATAGTGAATACCTTTTAATGTATGGCATGTCCCACTATGATGTTTGTCATTGAATACAACATTACATGGAATACATTCAAGGGCCATTGAAGTAGCAGACGGGGGAAAAATATTAGTTCTTAGAAACTCGGGTCTGCAGGCGGATGTAGAAAAAAAATTTACAATGGGAAAGAATTATGCAGAAGAGAAAAACTTAGCTTCTGAGTGGCTGGATTGACAAGGGAAGAAAATGCAGGCATTCAAGTTAATTCAAACTGAAATTTTCAACGCGACCCTCTGTCGCACAAAGGAGAACTCAACCAACGAGGAAAATCTCCCGTGGAGGGAAACTTGACGGATCGAGGAATTGAAGTCGCAATTCTATTATCTTAATTTAAATGCATAAACTCGTCTCACAATGGGATATAAATTAAAATAATTTAACTTCATGCTAGATTAACCCATGCTAATTTAACTAGAATGTTATGGTCTTATGGGTTAAAAGTAAATGAATGAGAATACAGATAATTTGGACTATTGGGTAAGGTAAATTGCAAATCATAAACCCATTAATTTGTTAAAAGAAAGTGCCTCTTAGCGATAGAATGCATATGCAATGAGCGCTTGACATCCACCTGATTGCAATTGGGATAAGTATTTTAGAATAATACCCTTTTATACATACATTAAATTTTTTTTAAATGTTAGTTCCATACAAGTGACTGATTTTCATGAATCAAGATACAGAAACAAAATGAATTACTAAGGATTTAAAGATGCAGAAGCAAAACCCATACCATGGAAAATGTGCTGCATCGGTAGCTAATTGAGGCTTTTTAAACAGCTATAGCAATATTAATAATAGTTTTAACATACATAAAAGTGTAATTTATTTAATACTAACTATCGCAAAAGGACCCGGGTCTCTCTCTCTATATGTCAATTGTCTTTTAAATCCATTTGGATACATTGATTTCCGTGATAGTTACGAAAGGATCTAAAAGGCCATCCAATGGGTGAATTGGATAGATAATATGATGGTAGCAAAACAGATAAGGGTATTTTGGAGTAACAGAAGACCTAGAGGTAACTTAATCTGCACGACACTTCAATATTTCGAGTGGCTATTGACATTAACTTTGACTTTAATTTGTCCGCCAGTGGACATTAACTTAATTTCCCGTCACATATCGTTTGCGATAGTAATTTCGACATCGACATTGACGACGAAAGCGATTTCGACATCGATATTGATATCGATGGTGGTGGAAATAGATATGGTAAATCACTTGGACATATTTCTTTCAGTAACATTTTATAAATTATTTTAGGAAAGAAAAGCCCCCATATGTTTTGAAGGCATGCGTTACATTTGCTACATATTTAAACCATGCGCTTAAGCATTGAAGGATTCCAAATGCGTCATTACTGACACCACAGTAGGTGGGATGAGGAAAAGGATAGGAATGTTGCAGACGGGTTAATTGTAGTGCGTCAAGTTGCGTCTTGTTGGACGAGGCAATGAAATGCAGCGGTATTCAGTCTATGCCCATCCAAAACGGACCCTCAACGATAGACTACTGAATCAAAAAAAAATTAAAAACATTGTTTTGAAGGAAACAAAAATGTGTAAAAAAAATTACAACCTCAAACAAAAACAAAATTTAAGTAATGCTCTACAGCTGAGGAAAGAAAGAAAATTAAAAATCAAACCCAGAATAATACGGAAATGAATGAATTATTAAGATACTTAGAAATGACAAAATGGAAGAGGAATGTTGTGGATTACAGTGAGCGAAAAATGCCTGCAACTTCAAGAAATGATAACTTGAATTGGGAATTGATTCATAGAGAGATTTATAAGGAGTTAATGCTGTGAGGTTTGAGAAGTAGCGGTGACGATAGAGAATTTTAGATGCAATGGAAACGTAGCGCAGTCAAAGCCCGATGAAAATAAAATTTACGATTCCTCGTATATCCAGAGAAACAAATAAAGATACTCTTTGGACAATGCTTTCGACAGAGAAGCCTTTGCAAGACACAAGAAGAATAGGTATTAGAGCTGACAAATTCTGAGACACGTAAGTGTACCGGAGACCAAAGTAAAAAAGAATTACAAGAGAGGAAAGTCAAGGACGGTGTATGTTAATCTATGGATAGAAGCCGGCAGATTAAAGACTAAGGGAATTAAGAGATGAACAGGGAACAGTATAGAGATTAGTGAACTGCAACGAACCAATCCTCAGTGTGATAAATAATTTAAAGCCAGTCCAAAACTTTACAGTTTCTCGCAAGAAAACTGAAGAGCGCGTTACAGCAGGCAATAATCCACAGATATAATCCACAGAAGCAGAAGACAAAAAAAATTGTTGAAATAAATTTAGTTTTTCTATATTGCCGCTTCTGATGCCCCTCTTGTACTTGGTTTCTCAAGATGTTAGTACCAATATGTCAGCTGGCTACCAGTGATAAATTTTCAGAGTTTAACGTGACATCCATGCCCGAGGCGGGACTGGAAGCCACGACCTTTTGCTTAGCTGACATGTGAGTCATCCACCTGTCCAACTCTACCAGCTATCCACATGGGAAGGTTTAGATAGTAGTGCTTATAGACTTTAATACATATCATACATAGCGTAAATCATTCAAGTGATGGAAAGAGGACTCGGAATAAATGGAAATTGTCAAAAACCAAGCGGAAATCGAATTATCCCGTCTCTAATTGTGTCATTCCCTCGGTCGTATACAATCACAGCCATCTCCATATTTCGCCTGGGGCCCACTCTTTCTGAGCGCTCCGCTTGTAATAATAGCAATAAATACAACCCGCGCTTTTTAATGGTGCTTTGTCTGGGTTCGCAATCAAATCGATACGGTCACAATGAATTTGCACGGCTCCACTCGAAGAGACCGCGGGCATCTCGCGGCGAAGTGCACTCGCCCGCTGCGTCTCCCTCGGGGCGACTCATAACGGGACTCACTCGAATTAGCCGGGCGACGCTTTCGTTAAACCCTCGAGCCCTCGTCGCGTTGGCTCGGGCGCGACCCTCCCTGAACACGGTAAAAAAACTGTAATTAAATCAACCCTCTGATCTAATTATAGAGGTCGCTATCCCCAGATGCAGATCGTCTCTGCACCGGTAATTGAAGTGAGTTCACGCGAGCGACTACCACGGGTGAGCAATTTGAAATATTTACTATCTTCTCCTTTGGTTTTGAATTGGTGGAATTAACATTCCTCTCAAATAAAATTAGAATATTTGCAGGAGATAGAAAATCTGGCGCACGAGATGCAGTAATTTGTGACCGCATCAATGTTTTGGACTGCATTAGGTCGCTGGACCGGGGGGGCCGAGTTCGATCCCCGGTGATGCCCCTGTGTACCATCAGATTTATCCTAGATGTGTGATTTTCCTGGGCGAATCCCTCCGAAAAATTATCGACTGGCGTATTCAAAAATTAGTTTGATAGATGAAGCTGGATCTCAATCAAAACATAACCCCTAAAGTTAGTAAAACACACAGATCGTGATAACTGGAGTAGATCCTCATCCTTTAGTCACCTGGGGTTTCCCATGCATGTGGTATTCAAAGTGTCACACAGCTTTGATGAAACTGAGTTTGACCGGAAGTATACTACGAATCAAATACGGGTATTCTACTCTATCCAATTCACCACCATATCCCCGGGAACAAATGACATAGAAAATACATGAGAAACGATGCCTTTGTCCGTCCAGTTGAGACAAACTCATTTTCACCGTTAAATTTCATTTTTTCGAGATTTTATGTGTTCAGTAAATTATTAAAATAAGTCCTTATTTTGTTGGATACAAGCCCAAAGGACCATTATCCAACGCATACAATAAATCGTTTTAAAGGAAAATTACCTTGGCAAGATGATTGCCTTAAGATTTGTGTCATCAATTTATTAGATTCCGGACCCCATATATTTTTGAACTTAAAACAATAAAAAGCTTAACTAATCTAAATAATATTAACTGCTATATCCTTCTGGATATGGGTAATCATTCATACAAATAGATTCCCACGGATTGAAAAAATAATTTTTTTACCTTTATTTCTTACGTAGATCACCTCTCTTGTTTCAGTTGCAAGGCGGGCAATGAAACTTAGCCTGCCTAGATACAAAAGTATAACCTTAAGATTGTTCTCAGTGAATAAGTTTCCGCCGCATTCAAACCGCTCTTTGGTAATGAGGAAGATTTTTCTGTTCATTTTTTAACTGTTTTCAATCCACAAGTATAAATCCTCCGTGTTATCCATGAAAACTCGGATATATTTGTTGTTATATTGGTTTTAGTGAATTATATTATATGCAATTGATTCATTCAATTCATCAATTCATTTGATCCAGCGATTATCTTCGTCATTCAATTTGGTTCATCAATTCAATATTTTTTGTATTCAAAGGGCATACAGCCAGTTCTTCCGTTCCTCTTTGATTCTCCATTCCCTGAATTTCACCTCGCCGGTCTCCTTCTCTTTCTCATCACCTCGATTTTGCACTTCTTTGAATGACATTCAGCCCTAGCCTGGCCACCTTCAGGCAATCGCACACATCCCACTCCGCCCCCAAGCCGCCTCCCACCATACCTACTGCTGCGTTTCCCTCGCTGCTTAGCGAATGCCTACTGCATACGTCTCAATGTACGCCATCGTGGATTGATTGAATTCATTCATCAGCTCTCTCTTCAAGAATCTCCTGAATAGATGCAATATAAATTCCAGTGGTGACGCTCAGAGAAATATATTATGTGAAATTCTATGTAGACATAGCAAGTATTTTTTCCTATTTATCGCCTTAAAACAATGATTCCTGCAAATGTGAGAGGGGTAAAGGTAAGCCAAGACAAGGACGTATTTATTTTGATAGTAAAATTCACAAATGTACCTTAAAAGAATTTCAGTTTGCATCCACAGGTTGATTCAAAAGATGGTCTCAAAGGAGGAGGAAGATACAGAGGGTGATGTTTCGAAGGAAAAGTGGAAAAAACATATTTTTCTCGCACTTGGATTTCTTCTTTGACTTAAGATTGAAATAAATCAATTCTATCCGGGTAGAAACCTTTACTACGTAATAAGTTTTCCAGATGAAACAATCACCGGAGTCATGTCGTAATAATCCACTCGATGAAAGAATGACATTTGCGCGAAAAAGGTGAGATTGGGTGTCAAATTTACTGTCCATAAACAATATATTTTCATATTTTTTTCCAATTATCACACAAATTCAGATTTATTAATTTTAATTAAGGAAGGGAATTGACGTATAAAATGGAAACAAGGAGATGGACCGTTTTTATTTTATTTGCATTTTATTGAGAACCTTTGACACATGACCTTAAAATAAAAAGAATAGAATATTTAACCTGCGGCCCAATTATTGCATTCCTAAATTAGTTTGATTAGATTAAAACAAAATGTAAGGATTCTAATATATTGAGTTGTAAAACCAATCTTTCATAAGTTTTAAAATTAGAGACTTAGCTCAACCGTTCTCTCCCACCAGAAAATGGTACGATCAATCCATTTCATTACAGTTCCCACATTATCTCCCATAAAGGTATAACCAGAGCCACTTCATTCTAATCATTTCTCAAAGTTTTTCAGCGAAGGAAGCCGGAAGGGATAAATATCGCCATTAATTAATTGACAAAAAACGTGAATATTATTTTGGTCACGTAATAACCCTCTTACATGATTTTTTTCACAGGTAAAACCTCTTCTCGCATCAGATTTCAAAATGTCAAATTAACTCCATTTCATCAAAACACCTAAGAACTGCCCTAAAGACAAAAGTTTCAATAATTGATCGTTTAACAATATACATTTAATAAAATATATAGGCAGAAATGATAATTTAAACAAGGAGAGGCACATGCGACCATTTTTGTTCCTCACGATCTCGACTCTTAAAATAATTCTTGATTTTCCCGAAGCAATTGGGATGTTGTCGTCGTAGGTTTATAAACCTACGACGTCATTGTATAGTCTATTGGTGTTTTCCATTCATGTTATTAAACGTATGCTTTCAAAAGTGGAGAAAAGCATTAACCTTTATTTAGAGTCCAAATGAATTGGATTTTGCACACTGGATTCGAGGAAGGTGTTTTCCCGTGAGGTCACAAGCTGCTCTGAAATTTTTTAATGCGACGGATTTTATATCTCGAGTACGTCTCTATATTTTTAAGGAAATTAAGGATTAATTTATATGCTAAATAATCATTGGTATATGCGTAGATTATAAATATAATAAAATTTCCTTTAAAGGCAAAAAATAATTTATGCGAACAGCAAGCGCAGAAAAGTAGCTCTCAGGCTAAAGATAAGGAGAGAACAAGTATGCTCTGTGTTGGAGTTAAAAGCAGGGAAGCATTACGTGAAGACATTTGCATGCACTATGGAAATCGTAGAGTAGAATTTTTAAAATTCGAGAAGATTCAGGGACAAGGATAATCATTTGGATAAGCATATTTTAGAAGAAAGGTATCTTAAAAACCTGGTACTTACGGTGGATGATTGAGATTAAGTGGACGGAAAAATGAAAAAAATGGGAAAGATGCACAAGAGTTGAAGAGGAAATATTCATATGTGGGACTTTAATTAAACGATTACCAAGATGATTAGATCACACCTTTAAACATGTTTGATTTCCCATATGCATAAAGTGAAGTCTCGAAGGCTCACAGCGTAGGCATAGGCACATTAAAAACTACCAAAAAATTCAATAAGCCAAGCAAAGTGGGATGTTGGACGGAAGAGCCCTCGGGTTGTAAAGGCGAGCTAGAATTATTTGAGCAATGGAGGGCTGCAGGTGAACCGAAATTCAGAATGAAATTCCGATTAGTGGTTAATTTGATTATTCAAAGGAAGTTCACCGTGAAGGTCTATCAAAAAATATTAAAGTATTAAAAAAGTCCGTAATCATATGTTAATTTGCCTGAAGAGGAAAATGTTTTCAAATAAATATTAATTTGCAATTTCTCAAAAACACACTCACAGCAACACCTTACTGATCAACTGATAGATTATTATTTTAATCGTGCAAGATCCGTTCAAAAAGTATCACGACTTTTGTGTTTTTTTCAAAAATTATTTATTTATTCATCAATATCTATTTTGTCTCCTTCAAAGTAATCCCCATTAGATATTATACACTTGAACCAACGTTTTTTCCAAACCTCCAATCACTTCAAAAAAATATTTTTTGTGATCTTGTTCAACTCCTCCTTCGATACAGTCTTTATGTCGTCAATTGCAGCGTAGCGTCGTCCTTTCATGGGCCTCTTCATTTTCGGGAACAAGAAAAAGTCACCGGGGAATACGGTGGCTGCGACATCATTAGTGTGTTGTTTTGGCCAAAAATTAGCGCACAAGTAACTATGTGTGAGCAGGGGCGTTGTCATGCCGCAAAAGTCAATTTTTGTTCCTCCACAAATCTGGGCGTTTGAGGCAGATTGCTTCGCGCAAACTGCGCATAACTTGCAGCTAATATATCTTATTTACCGTTCCACCATGTGGCAAGAACTACTGATGCACCACGCCCCTGTAATCGAAGATAACTGTAAGCAAAACTTTCATATTCGAACGAACTTAGCTCTTTTTTCGGTCTTGGCTTGTGCTGCAGCTTCCATTGGGATGATTGAGCTTTAGTTTCCACGTCATAAACATAAACCCATGATTCGTCACCAGTTATGACCCTCTGGAGCGAATTTGGGTCGTCGCGGACCGAGTCCAACTCTTCATTAGCAATGTTAATGCATTGCTGTTTTTCGTACGAATTTCGCGGCGACCCGTGTCATGCCCAAATCATTAGTAAAAATGGAATGGCACGAGCCAATCGATATATTGAAGTCCTTTAACGGTAATTCAACGATTGGCCAATACTATTTTCTTCACTTCATCAAAGTTTTCGTCTGTTGACGTGCTCGGGCGTCCCGCACTCTCATCGTCGTTCACATTTTCTCGGCCCTCTGAAGACATCTTGTACCACCGATAAACGTTGCTTCGATCCAAAGTAGCTTCTCCATATGTCAAAGTCAACATTTGGAATGAGTCCGCGCACTTAATTTCTTTTTTCACACAAACTTTAATACAGATTCTTCGATCCATTTTTTGGGACAGGAAAAATCGCACACAAGCCAAAACACGTCCAAGCAAAACAGCTGTCAACAATAACTGAACATTCAAAATGGCCGAACCTTTCGACATAAGTACCGACATAACGCCACAAAAAATCGAAAATCAAATATACGTATTCTGCGAAAATTCGAGATACTTTTTCAATAGACCATGTATATAGTTACTGATAATCAAATATTAATCACATGCACCCAGCAGTTTTGCTCAATAGTTTGATTCCCCTGTTCGAAACATCCACTCTGCTCTCTCTTGCCCTGCGCCCTTTCGCTGCACTCACTACGGTGCTCAAATACCGCGCAATTCTGCGCCGCGAAAACATGAATTTGCAATTTCTCACCAACATACTCGCATCAACTAATAAATTATTATTTTAGCCGTACTCTATATTACGATTACATAATACCCCACAAGCCGCCACATGGGCGTATTAAAGCAACTTGCCTGACCTGCAGCAGTTTCTGCACGTTAAAGCAACGCTAAGCCATATTATTATTTGTGTGTGATCACAATGATAAACAAAATAATTGATTGAATATTGCCTTTCCTCAAATAATATTCAGACAAACATTCAATAATATTGACTCTTCCACGTTTATTTTCCCCAAAAGGTTTTATCATATCAAAACTGTTGAAAATCTCATGCATCCGTTTCCATCAAATTTTAAATTCATTCAAATTTCCTATCACGACCATTACGTTTAAAAAAATTCTATCCGTTGCCCACTAGTTACAAATTTCCGACGCGAATATTTAATTCCTCAATATCTTTGACATTTCCGATTTCCAATATTGCACGTCAAGCTAATGCTTACAGTTCCGAATCCTTTTAAATGAGACTGAATAGAGGTTTTGATACTAATTTTCGTTCCACTAAGTATTTCTTGCATAATACGTTACGACAAAACAGAAATATTTTTGTGTCATAATTTATGAGGTAGGTCGTTATAAAACAGGAAACTAAAAAACATAACACAAATATCATCTGAATAAAAAATGTAAAGTATTCGCAAATATGTCAAAATTATCATAAAAATTCCCTCGGAGCCATTTTTCCTTTCCAAAATAGGGTTCGCTCAAAAAGTATGAGATGGGAAGTGGAGTGAGGAAGAAATGGGAAGATTGTGACGGCTTCATACCATTGTAATGCATCTGTGACCATCCTCATTGTTCTGATTCGGAAATTACTATTTTTTTTAAATAAACGAATTGGGTCGAGCCGAAACGCAAAATTTCGGCCAAAATTGAAAAATGACCATGGAATATAAAATGGAATGAATATAAATCTCCGAATGTAAATTCCCCAATGTAAAAATGACCACGCAAAAGGCAGTAACGCTGGGTGACGTTTTGCAGAGATATTACACTGTAACTAAATGATCATAAAAGAGATATCGGACAACTAAGAATCTGGTGGAATCAGAGGTATACTTCCCCATTTTAAGTACTTTTGATAATTAATTTGAATGTTCAAATAATAATATAACCTTTTTTGGATTTGTAGGATTTTAATTGTTTCATTAATATCAAAACTTAGGACACTTATTATTGTTTTTATTGGTAGACACTTATTAATAAAGGGGAAATCGACCAGAGCATAACTTCAGCAGTAGACATTAAATGATTCGAGAGAGTAATTAGTCCATTCAAAAAAACTCCGTTTCGTCTATGGCAGGGCTAGTCACTTCAGCGCATGGTACAAAACAATCTCTCTCACTACCGTCACGTTTTCAAAAAGCTTTCGTTCCACCTTACGAGTGTCACTCACCTAGCCTTAGGCATAGCTCAACTTTGGACGTAAATGGATTCCTTGTGCCTATCTCTCTCTACAGTCGACTTCAAAAGGAATCCTGCAAAAAAAAACGTTAAATTTCACATCAACTGGATTATGACGCGCTGCAGTGAATCTCTTTAGTGGAAGCAATGGCCATCAAGGCGTCCCGGCGTGCTAAACCGCTCTCGAGCGCATCTGCATCGCGAGGGGATCAAGGTGGACTGGGAAGTGGGGAGTGCTTACAAAAAAAAGGCAGGCCTCATCGTCGAAATAAAAAACACGTGCGTCAGATCTTTGTAAAAAGAATATGAGATAGGGGCATTGCATTTCATCCTCGACGAACTTCTCTGCCAACCAAAAGAGTGCAAAAGAATAATAAAGCGGGCTAAACTAGAAGAATAAGAAGCGGATTCTTTTACAGGCTTACGCCATCTGTGTTATTCAAACGCGAGCTTCGCAAATCTCGTGGATGAAAATACCGGAACTGCATTCTATGGCCATGCAACATGCATGCATATCGTCTTTCACCATTGAAACAGCTGAACTCGGTAAATTAATTCGGTAAATCACAGAGAAAAAAATGCAAGTATTTATTGGTGTGCAGAGGATTTGGTTACAAAAAAAATGATGGTTTGATAAAAAAATTATCATTAGATTTGCTATTCAATTAATTTTATGAAAAGAAAAAAATATCAGATATTGCAGGAAAGCTTACTTGCAACTAGTTTGAATACAAATAGGGATTAGAAATAAGAGGTTTGGCATCTAATTCAGTAAAAAACTAAACTGAAAAATCAATATGCTTTGATCAATTTATTTATTTTAATATCCACCCGACGAAGAGAACCAATCTTGTCAAACTTTATCCAAATTTGCATAACAAGTTTCACTGTGGCCATCAACTACTCAGGAATTCGTAGGAATCCACTACATTTTTACTTCAAAGGCTCTTCCGGATGATCTTCGCTATTAAGTAATTTATCTATGTTTCATTTTTGCCTCCATTTTTATTGGCTATATTAATTAAATAATCTGCTCCATTATTCAGTTCAGAAAATAATTCACCGAATATCAGAGAACGACAGATTCTCTCCCATAACTCGACATAATCTTTAGTTTTGCCGAATTCATTTTCCATGACACTGCTTGATATCCAAAGAATAAGTTGAGTAATAGTAATTATTAGGGGTACCGACAGTAAACGTCATTTCCCTCTGCCTGAAGATATGTTGGAGGGAACGGATCTGACATCGATTCCTGGAATTGTTTCCAGCCCTGCAGTCAACCATTTCAGTCTCGCCCCAAGATGGTGGCGGTGGTCACTTGCCATTCACATCACGTTTGATGGCGTCCCTCCATCAAGGGGCCAATTGTTTCGGTGCACGGAAGGCCGCCGTCTGGCTGGTCTCCAGTTTTCTTCTCTTTTCGGCTCCATTCTCTGGGTCCATCTTCTTGGACCCTCCCACCCGGGACGCAGCCATCATCTCTCCCCATCCCGAAATCTCCCCTGGCCAACCCCCTTGTCCACACGAGCGACGCCACGAGGACTGAATAAACTATGCGCGGTCGGATTTAATATTTTAAGAATTTATTGCTGGCGATGGGACAGAGGTGAATATGGGGGAATTGGGGGGGTGTGGGAAGGGAAGGTGTCCAGAAGTCAGCGATGGAATCCATTCCTATGCACGATCGTGAATCTCAATTACGAGTGTTGGGATGGGAACTGTTCACTTTGTCTATTTTGGTCTCCGATTTATTAGATAAAATTCGTGCTAAGGGTTTAACTTTGAGCTATCATGTGTTTTATGTAGGATATAAACGTAAGACGAAATATTTTCACATGAAAGTGAAGTATCTCCTTTTCCACCATCATAAAGTAGGGCCAAGTGGAAGGGAAATAGTTTGCTGTACAGCATAATGACTGGTAGAATAGACGAAGGAAATAATGTTGTGCAAACGAAACGAAGTTTTCATGATACGAAATATTAACTAGTCGTTAGAAACAGTCCATAAACTAACCTTTATTTGATAGGAAACCTTAAATGAATACGTAAAATTGAAATCCACTGTTTTTGTCCAGTTGCCATGGCGCTTGGTGGTACGTGTCAGGACAATATGGTTTTCGGTTTATGGATCCGGGTTTAGGCACCGGGCACTCGCAGCTAAAATAAAGTCTGAATTATTATCTTAGCACCAAAAATGTATGCCAAATGCAAATATATCCACCCCCACGGCCTTATTTAGCTTCATCTCCCTTAATGCCCTTTCTATCTCATCGTCTAGTATGCCTGGACCTAAGCTATCTTTCTCTACGTCGTATTCTTTTTCAATGTCTAACTTTGTTGGTCGAAGTTCGTTACTATACAGTTCTTCTATATACTCCTTCCATCTCTCTTGGATCTTTCCTGCGTCAACTATTACCTTACCCGCCTTATCTCTAACTGTAAGCATAGCTCTTCCTTTCTTACTTCCCGATAACGATTTAACTTTGCTGTACAGCGCACCAATTTCACCCTTCCTCTGCAGACTTTCCATATCCTCGCACTGCTTCTTCCACCATGCTTCTTTTGCTTTATTTGTTGCCCGCCTCAATTCATTGTTCAATTCTTTGTACTTCATTTTGCCTAACTCTGTATTTATATTCTTCCATTTTCGCCGCTCATCCATCTTTGTGATCATCTCATCCGTGATCCATGGTTTCCTAGTCCTTTTAGCGTTAACGTTTCCAATAGTGTCTTTTGCAATTTTAAACAACCCTTTCTTTATACCTTCCCATTTTTCTTCGATAGTACTAAGCTCTTTACCATCCTCCATGATTTCCTCTACCGCCTGTTTGTATTCCTTCTTTTTCAAACCATTTAATGCTTCTACATTCCATTTTCTAACTCGCCGCCCCTGCCTTATCTTTTTGAAACGAACGCTTATTTCATAACAACTAAATTGTGGTCAGAGTCCGCATCCGCTTCCGGGAAGCTGTGCGAATTTATCACACTGTTCCTAAACCTGTGTCTAACCAGAATATAATCTAGCTGATACCTTTTTGAGTCACCTGGCATTTTCCATGTATACCTGCGTCTTTTGTGGTGTCTAAACCAAGAGTTTGTGATGACTAGCCCCTGTCTCCTGCAGAACTCAACTGCTTTCTCCCCGCGGTCATTCCTCGTGCCTAAACCGTAGTCCCCGACCTCGTCACCATCTCTTCCTTCGCCTACCGTCGCATCCCAATCCCCCATCACTATCAAATGTTTCCGAGCAGGAACACATGCGATTATGTCTTCTAACTGATCGTATATCCTATCGACTTCTTCTTCCTTATGGTTGCTCGGCGGCATGTATACCTGAATAATAACCAAGTTCGTCGGTTCTGCTTTTATTTCTATTATTAATAATCTATCTGTTACCTACTCTATGTTGACTACGCTTCTTCCTACCTCTTCATTTAATACTATGGCAACCACTCGTTTGCTCTTGTCCCCGCCGCTGTATATTATTCTATACTTATCACTCCAGTAATCCCCGCTATCCTTCCATCTCACCTCGCATAGACCTAAAATATCTATTTTTCCCCTTTCCATCTCTCGCTTAACATTCTCCAATTTCCCTGTTTTCATCATTGTCCTAACATTCAACGTTCCAATTCTAACTAAGTTGGTCTTCTTCCCCTGCGCCTTCTGTCCTGCTGCTGCTGGTTTTCCCTTGCAAGGGTTTCGTGGGATGACGACCGCGGAAGCCTTGCCTCCCCCGCTGCCGGGCACGACACACTTGGGCCGAGCTCCGTAGTTGCCAGGACTCAAAATCTCTGTTTTGTCCATCATGTAAATCTTGGGAATGATAATTGAGGTGGTTTCCCGTTGCCTTCCTCAATAGTGTTTTTAACGTGACACCATCACTTACTGGCCGCCCCACTGGGGTCAGACGCCATTGCAGCCGCCTCACTGAGGAACCGACGCTGCGTGGACTACCTTTCGTCTGGCTCCTAAACTTCGACCTATCTGGCATGGGTGACCCTACCAGGAGCAATTTTTATTACTCCCGCCAGCACAGCTCTAGGGGTCATCCGAACGCACAAGCCCTTCCACCACGTCAAGGTTGTAGTCCGAGGAGGGATATATATATATATATATATATATATATATATATATATATATATATATATATATATGTAAACCATTAACACAGTAATCAACCCGAAGGTCGGCATGGTAGGAGACGGTGTGTGAAATTCACACATCAGGGTAGGGGGGCCAGTTCCTTTCCCTGCGCCGGTTATGATTTCCCAGGAAGATCTGGTACCCGAAAAATAACATAGCTTCGGTGGAGATACTGGTGCCCAGAGACTTGCCCGGGAATCGAACCTGGGACCCTCCGCTCAGTAGTCCAACGCTATACCCCCTGTACCCTATATATTTATATATATATATATATATAATATTTATATAAATTATATATATTATGTATATATTATATTATATACATATATATATAGATGGATACATACATGGGTATGATAAAAGAAAGAATTTTTCCAACAACTTAATGGCGGGCTTTTTTCCGCCCTGTCAGTACCGAATTGCAACAACGTGAAGGTGATACGCACAAATACTGTGTTTGAATAAATTTTTATCTTAAATATTATTATTACATATCTTTTAATTTGGAATTTACAACTGTACTTCTTTTTGCTCATTTTGATCTTTGGCAAATCGAGGATAGGTTTAACATTTTAAACATAAGAAGTTCTTAATGCGCAACCTGTTAGACAAATGTTCCGCATGCATGCCATCAATAACATGATTATTTTACCAATTTTTTTTAAATCTTCTAAGTATCGGAACAAAAAATAAATACACGTATGTGGGTAGATTAAGATCTGGGAGAACCCATTGACCTGTGAGACGGGTTGGTGAAAAGAAAAATGACAAGAGGGACACGGTTCAAAAAAATATGACGACTTCGTGCGCACGCAGCTGCAAATAATCATCGTAATTGTTTCGGTACAGGATCTTCCTGGTAAACCGCGGATAAAACGGTGAACTAAGAACTGACCACCCTTACTACACTTATGTAGGGGTTTGAACAACACCGCAAAGGACTTATTATTAAGTGAGTTCTACCCTCACCGATCAAACCACAAATCGGGTTGCCTAATGAAATATAGGTACAAGGATATGCACGCGTCTGTGCCCCGTGGGTTATCTGTGTTTCTAAGGAACAAGGAAGTGCAAAAGTGTTAACTTTAAATAAAAATATAATGATATGTCCAATCCCGTTTGAAAAACTAACTGAAATAGGCATCTCAGAACGGTTTGGAACTGAACAGAGTAAGAGATTTCTTCCTAAGAATGTTTGCTAGATACTGGGAAGCAGGATCATCTAATTAAAACGAAAAAAAAATAAAAAAATATTTCCATTGAACTATTCTTTTTCCTACTGGATTATCAAAATAGCATGTAATTTTTCAATTAAATATAGAGGCACCATATCAATATTATTATCATCAAAATTATTGGGTTGGTTACCCCACTCGCATACTTTTTGGCATGGTCAACCCTACCAGTACATTAATAGGCGTTATCGGAGCACGCATTCTTTTCATACGTCAAGTTTAAGGTCAAAGGTGAAGGAAACCTTTTTGCATAAGAGGTACATATTCTTTTTTTAATGCTTTTACAGACATCCGCGAGCGACAAGCAGACTGTTTCATATATTTTGTGAATGTGTTTTGAGCGTCTTTGAAGAAATATGGCTCATTGAACGAACTGCGGAACCAGCACCCAGTCAATATTGAAACAGCGCCCATCAAAGTGCAACGCTTTACGAGCGAAATTCCCGTACATGAGAATTTTGCAAATGTCGGGAAAAAGATCAAGCCCATTAAAAAGTGTTTAAATATTGATCAAAAGAGTCGAGTGTTTCCTTGCTTACTTTTAAATGTGCTGAATGGAATTTAGTTCCATTTCTGTAGTAAATAATAAGTTTAGGACAATTGATACGAGAGTTAATGTCTGTGATTTCAAAATAGAATGGTCCTTAGAGTTCAAAGTACTTCAGAATCATCACTGTGTATTAGGTAAGAGTCGATAGTTGACTTAATGAGGAAAAATATATTCTCTATGGGGTGATTTTATCAGGTCTTTGAAAAACCCAGAATTATTTACGGAACTAACTGGGCTATACGCATTATTTTATATTCTTATGTAAACACGGCGACGGCATTCAGAAAAACATCATATACATGCCATCAAAACCGATCCCGCCACCTTAATCTCAATGCAACATTCAGAAATTAAATCCAAGTTCGAAGGAAATAAGATTTCGTAGACGCACTTCCTCTCTGACATGATTAAAACTAGTCGTCATTATTTTTCTCAGTCTTAAATTAACATGCAAATAGAGCGAAATATTAATTCCTGTTATCCACTGTTACCCCACTCATGGCAATATTCCAAGGAATAAATAAGTCGTAAAGAGGGATAGCAGAGGATTCATAGCGTTAGAGAGGCATACATTTTTTATGGATTCCCAAACCTGATAGCAACACTCTAACTTGAGAGACTTGTATATTGGCGTTTTCAGCGAGGGATGCATAAAACTGAGCATTTTTCTATATTATTTCTCCGCGTCATGCCTAGGTTGTAAAACAGGAGATGGGAATTTAAAGTATTTACATAATATTTAACAGACCTTGAGGGAGGAGACCATTGTACATATGTCGCATGTCCATGTGGCAGTGGAATTTCACCTTCTCACTCGTCAAATTCTGGCTTGCCCGTTATTGGATAAATTTTTACTATTTTCTAAGGTGTATTTGTTTGTTAGTTGATAGTATATATATTTGCATGGGTGTAAATTAAAATGGTTCTTGCATGAATGCATACAACACTGTGGGTGTAGGTTTCCATGGATATGCTGATTTTGCATGAGGTTTTGTTCTCTTTTCCATGTGGGGACCTAACACTCCCCGCCACACACCCTTGCGGAGGATTACAGGGTGGATGTAGATGCAAACAACAGAGTGATAGGAAAGGATCAAAGCAGGAAGTGATATGTAGGTGTGAATATTACAAAGGGATGGTGATTTTAATTGTTAGAATTTCCATGCTAAGTCTTAAAAATAGTTTGATGAAATTTTCATTTTATCAAAAAAGTCGTTCTCCGGAGGAGAACAACTGGGAAAATTTGTTCCCTTCCTTCGCGAAAAGACCGCACAAAGAAGCTACAAAACTATGCTCTGTTGTCGTCGGGCCCTTCATGTCTAAAGGGGAGAGGCTAAGTATTCTCTCCCAATTTTTTGTCTACTCCTACTTTTTCGTGCGTACAAGAATTTAATTGGAGTAATTCTGCGTGAATTATCGACCATTTCGCGTCTTAAAAAAACGTTAGTCTTTCCTACGTTATAGCTGTAAAGTTACTTTGATCATAGCTGAAAAGTTTGTTATTTTGTTCGTGAGCCAGAGATAGTTCATACTTAGCATAAATCTTTCTGGGGATTAAAAGGTTCGCCTCCAGCGGTATGTTGTACGGCGTCACCTAAATCAAGGTTCAAAAGTCTATTTTTGACCTAATTTGCTAATCCCAATCTATATGACAGTAAGCCATTTCAATTTTTTGCGCAGTTTTTAATTATATTCTCTGAGTGCAGTCGTATACGGTACGTTTGTCATTAATTCATTTTGGTAGTAAAAAGCATCATAAATGTATTTTCCTCAAAGAGTATTTCTTAAGCGTTGCGTGATTTTTAAGAGCTCGAGTGGGCAAGCGATATATTAAACATACGGTAAAATTATGGAGGGGTATTAATCTGAAACATTTGCGTCACAAATGGACTATTCAAATGGCAACGTTGGTGGAGGAAAAAATTATGCTGAAGGGATAAGTGTCATATGGAAAGGATGTAAAGCTTACACTAATACACAGAATGTATCTTAAGAAGCGGTCAAAGAATACTTCCCGATATATAGGGTGCTCTATAAGCAACCTTAAATATTTCGAAAGATGAAGGGAATTATAATTTTCATTATTTTTCCTGCTCACGGATCATGGGATAAACTCATTTCCTTCAAACAATTTTGACACTGTTTTCAACATTCATGTGAATACAATGAATCATTTGGACCCTTTATAAAAACAGTAATTTCCAGCGTAATTCCTAATTTCCATGTGATACCAGGGAGATGGTATTAATTTTTAACTATTTATAAATTCAAAGATGGAATTAAGTTTCACATTCATTTTGCAGTGATCTAAAAATCAGAAAAATCAAAAATACTCAATGACGATCATACCACCCTAATACCCTTATTGAATTTCTCTTTTTCCTTTTGGAAATATAAAATTATCATATCAAGGCTCAATATTAATCACATACTAGTCAATGAACGGAAAAAACAGATTATTATTTCGTGAAATCATCAAAATGTCAATGTCTCACGTACATTAATGGAATATCTAGAATTATTCATTAAAAAATTAATTATATAGGGTTTCCGGTATTTCACATGGTATATTTATTGATAAAAAAACCGCTTTTGTCAGGAAACAACATCATTGGAGGTATATCGAATGTTTCCAATAATGAGTCAGCAAAGGCTTGATCGCTGTTTGAAAGCAATGGTACCAGAGCCAAGAAGATGAAGGAAAGGGAAAACAGATTGAGCAAGTGATCGAAATGTGAAGAATTTGAAGAATTTGTACACAACATGTAACCTGAAAAATTACTATCTCCTCACACAAGCAAATCACAAATTACTCTTTCTTCTTTTCCTCCAGTCAACGTCCTTTACTCTTACTTAGTATCTCTCTTCACAAGCATGCCACAAAGAAAAACGACCTACCCCATAATGCAACCCTCTTCAAAAAACTATTTGATTCTTAGCTGATGACGTTGCGGACTTAAATTGATCCTGACCGTGAAAACTGATTCTGCCTGAAAACTGATGGTGTCTGATCATGTAAACTAATTCTGCGATCCGTTTGATGGGGTAATAGGCAATCCACACATTATTTCCATTGATAAGCGCCCAAGAATTCTTCTTCCACTGCTAATATTCCAAAAGTACACAACGTGACATCAGAGTCGGTTGACTTAATCTTACGGGTATATTGTCTCTAATTTGAAGGTATCATAACTTTTGACATCAAATGACATTTGGTTAATATAAATCAGTGATTTTGTGCCAATTGGAGGTTTCGGACACTCCCTAACTTACGGTGTCTTAGATTTCTTTAGTCCATACACGTGTTTATCCAGCCGTATTTCCTTTTATATCCTACTTATTTTTGTAAATCCTTTATATTTTTAAACCTTTTTGTCGTCCAAAAATCCTTCTCTATTCCTTCCTCTAATTCGGTTGCCTAAAATTCCCATTCTAAACGAGATGAAGAAACTATTATAACTCAATATCAGCTTTACACTATTTTCACTACAGTTATGTTGTTCTTGTTCCGGCACTGAATTTATTTCGCGTTGGATTAGTAAAAATTGAGTAATAATGTTGATAAATTGAAGTACAAAACTTTATCCGTTTTGAAAAACTACACTTTTTCAAAATTAATGCACAAAATGTGAGAAAATACAGCGGAAATACAAGTGCTTCAGTAATGATAATTCGCTAATTAGCCGAACGCATGCATATACAATAAATAACAAACTTGAGGCGAAAAACAGAGTCAAAATGGTGCAATAAAGACCCAGCATGAGGACACGGAGATTTTACAATGGAAGGGAGATTTTGGGCAGTCAACAGAAAAATGATGGATCCTTAAAGAAGTTATCAGGAAACATCAGTGAAATCTATCGAAAACCAGGAAAATTATTAACTGAACCAGGAAAAATTTGATAAAAAAAACAGAAAGACACATAAAGGGGAGGCATGGTAAAGATATTAGCTCAGCAAGCTAGGACATAGAAGGAGAATATAAAGTAAGCGTAGACGAGGAGAGCTTCAGTCCAGTCATTCAGAGCTTCAGTCCACTCTAGATTGCGAGATAGAAGATAAACTGATATAAAATAAAGCCGCAATAATATAAAATTCCACCATAACTGCTTGTGGGTTAAGGAAAATCGAACGAAAGACTTTTCATGAGCTAATTCGTAGCGTTTATGAAGGAGGAGTTATGGCCGAAAGATTTCGTCAAAATAATGTTAGTTCCAATCCCTAAATAGATAAAGACAGCCGTATGCGATGGCTATGGAACAATTAGATTGATTTCCCGAGCAAATAAAGTTGTTCTTGGGATCTTCAATAAAAGGATGAGAGGAAGGCAAACTATAACATACTTGTAGGGGATGATTGATTTGGGGAGGTATACGTAATGCCACATCAGTATTGCAGTGATGAGGAACAAACAATACAACCAGGATGTACTTGTCTGTTTCTTACGAGTAGATTCGGAAAAGGCGTCGAATAGAGTGAATTTGGTAGAGATGATGAACGTATTGCAGAATATAGGAGTAGATTGGAGGGGTCTGAGACTTATTCCTAACCTGTAAATGTCACAGACCCTTCAGCTACGAGTGGCCGATTGAGATTCCGGATGGACAGTGTCAGGAAGACGAGTAAGACAGGGGTGTCCATTATCATCACCCTTACTACTCGACGTATTCGAGTATATTAAGCCAATGGTCGAAGAGACGGAGGAAGAACTGGAGGTCGAAATGAAAATCTGTGGGAAATTCATAAAACGTGTTAGGTTTGCGGATGACCAAGCTATTGTTTGTCATTCAGTTAAGAAGTCACAATGAGCCTAGTGGATGTGTGCATTGGAAAGAAAGTGCGGTAGGTGAATGGGAAGTGTTTCCGGGAAAAATATCGGATGGTAGGCTTGAAACAAATAATTAGATAAGTGAAAAATAAGAAATAGATACAAGGATATTAAAATCAGTTGCTCCTTGAAGTATGAGCTTGTGCTTTCTCGGCGTATCAGCTCGATGAAGTTTTCTCGGGTCTTCAACCAAGTCAGGAGTTCCATGTTGGCCGACGTTTCAACGCTCGTCTCAAGAATCTGCCCTGAAAACGATGCTCGACTCGAGCGTCGAAATGTTGGCCAACATGGAACCCCTGATCCGGTGGAAGACCTGAGAAAACTTCATCAAGATGTTCCTTAATATAGAGGTATTGTGCAAGTAATGATAAATTAAATAAGTAACGGTGCGGATCCAAAATGGAAGGGCGTGAATATGTTTATCTGTCAAAAAAATACTGTGAGGATATCCTCACCAAATTAATCTTATAATTGATTGATGGTCATCGTTGATGGAGCAATCACCGACTTCAGTCTGCATCTCGATGTCTTGCTCGATAGGCGAGGCCATATCATACCACAATGCGATGAGAGTGAAGCCATGCACTCGAGAGAAGGGGGGGTAGTGATTAGTTCTCTCCCGTGTTGCTCTCTCGGTAAGAGGCTCACTGCGATCATGCGGTCACCCGCGCAATGGAATCACCATCACGGATCGTAATTAGATACAAGCGTAGACTGGGGATAAGCAGGCGGAAGGGAGACTCAACGAAGTTCCTTTAATTAAAAAGTTACCCCAAGAGCGTATTTATTATTTTTTGCAAACCACAATTTCAAGGAAACTTTGTGATTAACTTTGCTGATTAAATTTCCTCCTCGTTTACTAAATACTCTTGGGAGACGATCGTGAACAAGTAGAAAAGGTTCACGTTCATGCCGTGGTTCCAATTGCAATGCAAGGAGTGCGAATATGAATATTAATTAGGAATATGAGGATGTCAAATTATATTTTAAAGCCTGCGCGGGAAAGGGATACCCATAAATATACGGATTATTCTATATTTCTGTCAGATTTGCTGCCTAGTTGAAGTTAACCAACAGCTATTACAAATATTTTCTCTAAGTCTTAGTCGATTCTTAGTCAAAAAATTTCATCAAGGTCTTTGATACATGGACGAACAAACCACAGAATTCACTTTAAAGGATGATTATACATTCACATTCCGTTCCTGAAAGGGAAATTGAAAAGTTTTTTTTACCTATGCCTTCTTGGCAAGTCTGAGTGATATACTGCAGCAGTTCGGAAACAATTTCGAAATTTGCGCTCCTTGTCGCCTATTTCAGTGAAGTAAAGGGACACTTAAAGGATACCTGCACGAATGAAAATGGGAAAAAAATCTCCCAACCTACGGGTGACTATAAATCTTAGAAGTAAATTTCGACAATATACACGTAAAAACTATAATAATGGACATTATTGATGTGAAAATATAATTAATGATTATAAATTATCATATTATTAATGTTGATTACCATTTATAAACATTCCTATCGGTGTAGAGCTGGCAAGGACAAGGAGAAACTAAAATCGATGATTTCCTTAATGTTCGAGAAAATTTAACCTTATCTATTTCCGCCTGTTTGATTATACTTTTACGAACATTCTACTCATGAGTCCTACGCATCCAAAGTAGATTTGACCACTTAATTATGCTTAGACCCTCGAAAAACATTTGATATTGTGTCTTTCACTCGTAACAGGCCATTTACATTGCCATTGTGCTTTTCAACGCAGAAAAAGTTTCGAATGCGTAAAAATTAAAAGCGGAAGTTAAATAAATCAACAACGTTCTCACTCGTATCGCGAGCCTTTAATTTTTTTCTTGACGTTATGTGCTCAACTCAAAAGAGACCTTGCAAGCACAATACCGAACACGAGCGAACTACACTCCTTAACTCTTTCTCGTGCGGAAAGAGGGCGCGCACAGGGTCGTTCACCGCTTCCGTGTTTTCGCGCCCCCCATTCTTTCCCGCGGCGGCGGAGGGCAAACACGGGTCCTTCGATAATTAAACCGCCCACATCCACCTCCGAAATGGAAAAGTGCGCTAAAATGGATAGAGGTCGCCACTCATTAAATAAAAATTAAAAACAAGGGGAGAGGAAAAATACGCCTTGCCTGCCATTGTTCACTTGTTCTGGAGGTAAAAACGGAACAACGCATAAAGATTCGAAGCTGGGGATGAAGTCAAAAAGGAATTTCTCGGTCTGGCTACTCTGTGGACCAAGACCCAACCTTTTGACAACGGGGTATTTCGGCGGCCATTATTATCGGGGGGAAAAGGATTGAAAAAAACAGGGTGCTCCTAAAAAGGGTGCTCTAAAAAATTGTTGATCCCACTAAATGATGTGGACTAATTAAAGGGTAGCTTTATAAGGAAACAATGATATATTGAGGGTTTAAGTTTATAGGCACCTAAATATTATATTTAGTACTTCTTAGTACAATACAGCAATAGGCATTAAGGAAACACTCGGCTCAATCTTCATGTAGAGGATGATCGAGATTGCCAGATTCATATGAGAAGGATGCCTCACATGAGGAGTCGGTCCCCTTTTTTTATATGATTTGAAAAGGAAATACGTAGATAGACATGGATTTGTAAGTTATTGTTCATATATGTGAATAAATACAAATTTATTTACAAGTAGAATTCAACTCGAGGAGTACTGTGTGGATGCAGGTGATTCCACATCGATTAGATTCGTAGCACATTTAATACTAACTACTCTCTTTCACCCTTCCTCTTCTCCAACAACATAATGTTACCTACACCAATTAACCGAATGATATCCTATCTCCTCTGCGCAGAATAACATCAACTTCAAAAATATTTATACCTTGAATAGTTTGCAAATCTCCACTGAAATCACTTTTTGAAATCCGACAACTGGTATTCGCTTATTCCTCCCAAAGGGCGCTTTGACATCCACTTCAAAATGTATATATAGTATATAGCTCGTTTATAAGAGTTACAAATGGATTTTAAAATAATCTGAAAGTAGTCTTAATTGTAATAAAATACTTTCCAATCTGCAAGCTTTGAAATGAATGCAGTATGCGAGGAAGACATGTCTAGGTCTATTTTACCATAAGCAAACTCCGTGTGCAGACATTACAAGGTCTGGTAAACTGTCCATTAGATCGGAGAAAAGAGCTCTTATGCGAAGTTGAAACTCTTCATCCTATGTATACTTTGTCTCATCACAATAATGCTACTTACAAGTAAAATATTAACTTTATGACGAGTAACAAGTGAAATCATGAGATCATGACTAACGTGAAGAAGATCGATCTCATTATTCCATAAGACTAACAGTATATCACTTACTTATTTGGAGCAATGAATAAGATTGACGTATGGCAATAAAGATATCCCCGATGCCACACCACTTCGTGAAATATCAATGCAAAGAGCACACCTATTATTTAAATAAAAAACGCGTAGTTATAGAATTTAATCCGTATTTTCTATACCTGATTAAGTGAGCTAAGCTGTCGGTCACCTCCCCCGGAGCTACTATTACTTAAGTGAGCCCTTGCCGGCCGCGGTGACGGTGGCGTAACACCCAGAGGTTACGGGTTAGTTTCCCACCTCGGTGAGAAGGAAAGAGGGAATTTCCATAAGCAATCGAACGCCACTTCTAGATGTAGAAATTCTGTTTGTGTTACTCATGTCTGGTTGAAGCCGTTTGTGATGGTCTCTGTTAGCCTTAGGACCTGGAGGGCAATTAATGTCTTTGCCCGGAAGCCGGCTTGCTCGGGGATGATTTAATCCTCCAGGAATGGACTTTTTATTGTTGACTCGAACAACTTTCCTGCCATGTTGAGAATGAGGGTTGCTGATGGACCGGGAGGATGATGGGTTACCCAGCGGTTTCAGCGGTTCGGTCAGCATTCTGATCTTCACTCACTTCCAGTTGGCAGAGAAGTGGCCAGCAAGGAGGACGGCGTTGGAAAGTTGGCGAGGAAGCGGTGTGTGCACCGGGGGTATTTCTTTAACACCTTGTTGATGATGGTTTCCGGGCCTCCAGCGCCTTTAGGTCCCAGCCGCTTCATGAGGAAGCCTATTACCTCAGGGGTGGCGGCGGTTGTCTGACTGCCAGGAAGGAGTGCGATGCTACCCCAGTTTCATCTTGCCTCTTCGGTTCGTATGGAGACGCCTGTGCTGCGGAACCTTCCTTCTAGCAAGTGGGCGAAAATGTTGCATTTTTTGTCATTGGTATAGGCTGTGGTACCTTCGCATTCTAGCAAAGGCGATGCGGTTTCAGGTGATTTGATGGCTCTGGTGAGTTTCCGAGTAGAAGTATCGACCGTAGACAGCTGGGAGACTGTCTTGTCCCAGTTTTCCCTCCTATGATCTTTGAGAAGCGCTTGAACCCTGTCCCCGAAAGCGCAGAGAAGCTGTTTGCTCTCCCCGTCCCGAAGCCTCTGCCGCGACGTCTTGATCTATTCCTCGCCGTCACTCGCTGGAGAATCTCGTCAGGGAGGGAAAACTGTTGTACAGGTCTTGGGGGGGCTTTATTCGTCGACTTCATGGCTGATTCGATCTCGTTGGACCAGATGTTGGCTGCCTGGTCGATCTGCTGTGACATATGCTTTGGAAGACACTCCAGAAAGTGCGTTCTTTTGCTTTTAAATGGTAACCGAACCCTTTCCGATGTATCGAAGGACTTTCATTGACCAAGGAGGGGATAGGTGAGAGGTTAGGGCAGAAGAGGAGAGGCAATCGGTCAGATGACGAGTTATCCAGTGTAATAGGAATGGCTGAGTTTGGTATATTTTTGGAAACATTCATGTCCAAAATGTCGTTGATGCGGTTTAGGGTGATGGAGAAGTGGGTGTAGGTATTGGAGCCGTTATGTGGAGATGTACTTCCTGTTGTAGTCTGTTCCCCACGGCGTTCGTCGTGCGGGAGCCCCAGTTCGGATGCTGAGCGTTGAAGTCACCACCCAAGATATATTTACCCATAAGTAACGTTTTTAGGGCCTCTGCGTCCGTGGGCACCAGGTTATCCGGCGGCAGGTATATGGAGTAGATGTCTAAGGATTGAGTGATTGTCATTATCTTCATCGTAATGTCCAGAAGTTAGATAGAAAAAGGGAGTAAAAAATATCAATCTCGCCGCAATAAAATAGTTAAATGAATAAGTAACTCCCAATTTCATATTCACACGTTTCCGGAGATATTCACATTCAGTCTTCAAAGTAGAATACGTATCAGAAAGCTAAATAAGAGTACATTGCCTCAATTTATTTTACCATAATAAAACTTTGGGTAAACTAAGATGAGTAATAAAACCTCACGATATGAAATGGCTATGTGGTACCTTAGGAGAGTCACTGGTTAAAATGTGGAAGACGGTAAGGAGAGGGATGAGTGAATCCTGAAAAAAGGGGATGATTTTACGGAAAAAATGTAATTAAATAACTATGAAAGAAAGTACAACGCTCGTTTCTTCGTTTGTTTGAGAGATTGGAATCACGAAACACACATAGTGTTAGAGAGAGAGAGTGAGTGGTTTTGAGAGGGTAGGCCAGTCAGAAATTTTCTTTAAGGAGAATGTGGCCAAAAAATGCATTTTTGAATTTGTTAAAGACAAAAAATGAGCATGTTTGAATTTGATAAAGACAAAAGAGTTGGTGAAAAAACAAAGCATTATGCAAGGAATTAGAAAAAGAGTTTCACTTAAAATTATCTAAATTCCGACTGTATCTACTCTATGAAATAACATTTAAAATGGTTTTATAAGTGCGATTGCACGGCCGACTTTCTATGAAAAACAGAATAGATTAGTTTTTAAGTTTGAAAAAGTTTGACATAAATATCATTTTGTGTACTGCAAGATTTTGGGTTTTAGTTATTATATTATTTCTTTATTTTATTAACTACAATCCATTTTGTTCATTTAATGTTTTCTAACAAACATGGTGGGTTTCTAATTGTTCCTAACGACTATTTTCTCCTATGAATTACGAGAACTTTCTTTTCTTTGCCCGGCATTATTATCTTCTTTATTCCTTCTAAACTTCTGCCTTAATGCATGATGCCTAAAATCTCTACTGTCTTCCATTCTCCAGTCAGCTTAACCTACATCCTTCCTTCTATCAAGATCTTTAACAATCCACTCCACCTATGAATACTTTATCTACCCATTTTTATGACGTTTTTTATCGAATTTCCCCCAGTAACCCCCTCTATTCGTTCACCGCATTTTAAACTACTTCGCTGGTCCTTTCCCTGCGTCCGACTTATTCCCTTTTTTCCCCTTCACACTCGTATTACAAACGCTTCCATCTATGACCGTCTCCTTGCCTCAAAGACTAGGCTTCGGATGCATAAAGCGCTCTGCTTCATATCGAAGTCTCTATTAATTTTCATTCGTCGCTTAATTCTGTACAGTACTTCTTATAAACCGAAGTTAATCCTGCACACTCTTATACTTATTTTAAACTCTCATTCCCTAAACTACTCCAAAACTCATTTGAACTCATCAGAGAATATCCCGAAGTCCACCATTGTCCTTATTTCGCTTTAAATCATCGGTATCATTTGTAATTTATCTACTGTTTTTATAACCTGGGATGCTGAGTCTTCAATTTTTACACACCTATGTAATCCAAGCCGAGAATCCTATCCCTAATTTATCCATATGTACATCATACAATTAATCTGGAAATTTCCTTTCTACACGAGGTTCTTACATAATTTAAGATAGCTTCATAAGTGATCGATTCCCCTGATTACCCATACATATATTTATTTATATATATATCTATTTATATATATATATATATATATATATATATATATATATATATAAATTATCCCTGCAATAGTCCACATTGGTATGAATATGGATTCTTAATAGAAATCTTGGCAACAATCAAGAAAAAATTATTATCATTTAATACCTCTCTCCTTACGGATTCCAACCTTTAAGTGGAAATGACTTTCTCTTTCCGATGACCCTAAGAGCTCCACCAAGAGCCATTATTATTTCACCTGGTAAGGTCAGATACATGGAAGGATATGGGTCAGACAGCAGGTAACCCTCGCAAAGGCTGTCTGCCTATAGGGGTATTTGACCTCAATGAGGGTCGGTCATTTAGATGATTTTATCGGATCAAAGACTCCATTGAGGATAAAAGGGAAAAAATCATACCAATTATCCCCTCTTGAATTCATTACAGGCATAATGAACGAAGTAATTACGGAACTCATCCCAATGGGTCGATGGTGCCACCTGCAGTGGGAAAATGAGGACCCACGCTCTGCGAAATTCCAGCACGGCTGCGGAAAACAGTGATAGAATAAATGACTCTAGCTATGAAAGATGACTACAGCAGATAAAATATGGATCTTGAATCTTCGAGCAATTTTGAAAACAGGAAAGTATTAAAGCGTTAGAAAAGAAAAAGAAAAATGAGGAGATTAAGGTAAAAGAGTGGATTTTTAAGGAACACACATAGTCTTCCTTGACAGAAGACGAACAGTAAGCAGGCTTTATGATTGAGAGGTTCGTAGTGAGTAATTTATGATTTAGACAATGGAGAGAGGATGATGTATATCTTTGGTTCTATCTTAGAATAAATTTGGTGAATATGGAGTCAATGAGTGAGAATTTTAATGAATATTTGCCATTAAAATTGCACTTATACATGTGTAACTGCATGTCTTTATAATTGTAGGTATTAACCGTAACGTTACCCAGTTGGGGAGAGGGTAATTTGGTTATAACTCCTCGTTAAATTATGCATCCACAAGAATTTCTCATGTAGAAGATTTTTACTACATATCCGTCCAACGATTTTTGCACACAAATTATCATGTTACATTCCTCGTTACTGCACAACTATTTTTTAATTGACAATCGGTTTGTAAAATTCAAAGAACACATAAGGACTGCTCGACTTTTACTATAGCGGAGTCATCCGCAGACGAGCACCAAATTGATAGAACTTCACAGCGTAAAACTCATTCGCCTTGACAGGGATTCGGGCAAGGAACCCTCGATATCCAACCGAGCATTTGAAATAATCTGAGACATCTCCTAAAAACTTAGTGAAAATTAGGTAGATGGGTTTTACAAAATAAATATTAAGTTATAAGTTCGTAAAACACCTTGCCTCGAACACAATACGTAAGAGGTAAAATATGCGGTAATTGAGTCATGTACAGTGCTTCTTTTCTACGCACACTTTTTAAGTACAGTGCTAGTTGCAAAGAAGTCAGAGTTAGTTCTTTGCTCTTAAAAATTATCTTCTGCCCTTGGTGTGCTTGTATAATACGTTCCTCCTAATTACTTGCGAAAGAGAGAATACAGGAAAATGTGTGTGTGAACAAAAATTATGGTAAATAATTAAGAATTCTACGTAACAGTAGAGTTATTATTTCAGGAATGGGATGTGGTGATAGCCCATTGGTGAGTAGGGATTGTGATAGTCGTAGGAAACTGTTTAAAAACTACAGTTATACATAATTACGGTGAGAACCAACGTTTACTAGACTTATAATTAATGATAAATATCATCTGATTGGAATACATCGTACGGTTAATAGAAAAATAACATGAGTAAGAGAAAAATACATTATTTATTTGATTATTTTTGGAAAGGGTTTTAGGATCAGACACAACATGTAGAACAGTTCCCTAAGGTATACATAAAATTGGGTCATAATTTACCACCCATTACATATAATTTCATTAAATTTGAAAGAGAATGGTGACATTGAATTTTTAAATGGAGAAAACCAAATTCCACAAGGAAAAGTTGACAAAAATATCGTAAAATTTTGGAAAATTAAGATATATTAAGGGGTGGAAAATAGGGAAGTAGTGGTACGAAAATCTTGAAAGGATACATGAAGAACTGAAAAGAGGACGATAGGAATGATAATCACAAAAATAATGAGGTTACCGTTTATTGCACAAAAATGAATAGCTTGATAATAGTGAAGATGCATTTGAAGTAAGAGGAGATCGTATTGAGAAGAAAAATGAACGAATAAATTAAGGCAAGAAAAAGATTGGGAGAAGTTATTGGTCAGATATCGCACCACCAATGGGGGCAGAGTTACAGCAGGTCCAAAATTAAACACATTTCAGAGACATAAAAAATTTAAGTTCCGATTAATTAAAACTGATTACATGGAAATATAAGTTTACATTAAAGTACAGCAGTGGGAAGTCCTTAGAGTAAACAGAAGGTACTTGGGAAATTTTTGAGAATGTGTGAAACGTTTCGCAGTAAAAATATTATGCGAGCTATATTAGATGAAAAGGGAATGCGAAGTGATTGGAGATAACTAAGGAACAGGTATACTAGAGTGAAACATGATTAATATGAAGCAAGAATGAGAAGGGATTGAGAACGGCATTTGAGATGAAAGTGTGTTGAGAAATGAAGGCAAAGAAAACAGTTATCGTGCATTGTGTGGATTTTTATCATTAGGTAATCTACCGGTTAAGGTAGGTTTTTGGATGGACACAACAACAAAATGAATATTTTCTGACTCCACACAAAACACAATCCAACAACTTAGTCTATATCAGATCCCTCTTCATCTCTGAGTACTTCCTTCCTCCCTTCATCCCGTCCAACATCCCTATCCTGTTCCTTCCCTTTCCTCGTTTGCCTAACATTCTCCCCTCTATAACAGTCTTCAACATCCCACTGCCGGTCAATACCCCCTTCATCCACTTTTCCTGCCTCCATAGGATTTCTCCAAACAAACCCCTATCTTCACCAACCATACCAAGTACTTTCTCATTTGTTTTCTTCTCGGTCCATTACACATTCTCCATTATTCTTCATGCCGACATTTCAAAAGCCTCCAATCTACGTCTACCCTCCTGCATCAATGACCACGTATCCGCACCGTATATAGCTACTCTCCATATAAATGTTTTTATGAGTTTTTTTTTGTATCCTTACTCAAAGTCCCTGTCACTAACTCCCTCCTCCTCGTGAACCCAAACACTTACGAGATATGTAAACTGTTCTACCTACTCTAGTTTTTGTCCTTCTCTTTTATTGTTGTTTAGCTTTGCCGTTTTCTTTCTAGAAAATCGCATAACCTTTGTTTTATTAAATTGATTCTCATTCCATATTTGTAGCACTGAATTTCCAATTCACTCAGCAATGCTTGCAGCCCCTTGGCTGACTGACAAACTAAAGCTTGGTAATCAGCAAACCTAACTGATTTTACGAATTCCCCGCCCACTTTCATTCCTACCTCTAGTTCTTCCCATGCCTCTTTGATCATTTCCTCTGCATACAGGTTGAACAGCAACGGTGATAATAGGCAACCCTGACTTACACCTCTTCCTAACACTGCCCATCCGGACTCACCGGTCCCCACTCGCACCCGAGCAGTCTGAGACATGTACAAGTTTCGGATTAGCCTCCTGTCCCTCCAATCTATTCTCACATTCTGCAATATACCCATTAGTTTTTCCCAATTCACTCTATCAAACGCTTTTTCGAAATCTACGAAACAGGCAAATACCTCTTCGTTGTATTCTATATTCCTATCGATTAATAATCTCATTACTTCAATGGCATCACGCGTACCTCTCCCCTTCCTAAACCCAAACTGGTCATCCCCTAAGTAATCATTTGCCCTACTCTCTATCCATTTGTTCACAATCCTGAGAACCACTTTAGCTGCGTTGGGTATCAAACTTATTGTCCTGTAGTCCTCACATGGTGTAGCATTTAGCATTTTTAAATAGGAGCTAACACTGATCTCACAAGTCTTTCGGCCAGATTCCTTCCTCATAAATACTACGGATCAGCCCATATAGCCTCTTCCTCCCACATTTACCTAAGCATTTCAATAGTTCCGCGGGAATGTTATCCACCCCCACGGCCTTATTTAGTTTTATCTCCCTTAATGCCCTTTCTATCTAATCGTCTAGTATGCCTGGACCTAAGCTATCTTTCACTACGTCGTATTCTTTTTCAATGTCTAACTTTGTTGGTCGAAGTTCTTTACTATACAGTTCTTCTATATATTCCTTCCATCTCCCTTGGATCTTTCCTGTGTCAACTATTATCTTACCCGCCTTATCTCTAACTGCTATCGTTGATCTCCCTTTCTTACTTCCCGATAAAGATTTAACTTTGCTGTACAGCGCACCGATTTCACCATTCCTCTGCAGACTTTCCATATCCTCGCACTGCGTCTTCCACCATGCTTCTTTTGCTTTATTTGTTGCCCGCCTCAATTTATTGTTCAATTCTTTGTACTTCATTTTGCCTAATTATGTATTGACATTCTTCCATTTTTGCCGCTCATCCATCTTTGTAATCATCTCATCCGTGATCCATGGTTTCCTAGTCCTTTTAGCGTTAACGGTTCCGATAGTGTCTTTTGCGGCTTTAGACAACCCTTTCTTGATACATTCCCATTTTTCTTCGATAGTACTTAGCTCTTTACCGTCCTCCATGATTTCCTCTACCGCCTGTTTGTATTCCTTCCTTTTCAAACCATTTCATGCTTCTACATTCCATTTTCTTACTCGCCGCCCCTGCCTTATCTTTTTGAAACGTACGCTACATTTCATAACAACTAAATTGTGGTCAGAGTCCGCATCCGCTCCCGGGAAGCTGTGCGAATTTATCACACTGTTCCTAAACCTGTGTCTAACCAGTATATAATCTAGCTGATACCTTCCTGAGTCACCTGGCATTTTCCATGTATACCTGCGTCTTTTGTGGTGTCTAAACCAAGTGTTGGTGATGACTAACCCCTGTTTCCTGCAGAACTCAACTGCTTTCTCCCCGCGGTCATTCCGCGTGCCTAAACCGTAGTCCCCCACCTCATCACCATCTCTTCCTTCGCATTTCATTTCCCCATCACAATCAAATGTTTTCCTGCAGGAACATGGAATATTTATGGGTATACTTACTCAAATGTTAGGAAAAAGGAAAGAGTAATTTATAAAAATCGCAATATTTGTGAGCACAAAAATAGCATTTTGAATTAATCATATCCATGTTCATCTCAATCTTTGGAAACACAAACAGCAGTTATTACAGTAGAAGCAGATTACAGTAAAATAGATTTTATTTTTCATTGGGCCATGGCAATCAAAGTTCTCTAATACCAAAAACATTAATTGTAAAGGGAATAACTCAAAGAATTCGAAACAGTTCGTGTTTAAACATGGGGCATGAGAAGTCTAAACGCGTAGTACTGAAAAATTTAAAAGAAAGGAATGATAATCCACACGCTTTCGTTTGGTTGGACTATTTCAAGCAAGCGTTATGATAACATGCTTAAAGTCAATACTATAATTGCAGGGCATTAATTAGACTGAAGAGATTCGGCAGAAGAAGACGTTTGACTGAATAGAGTGGGAAAGCCTAACAAACTCGTTTCCTTGTATTTGGAGAGACCGAAGCATTGTTCATGGCCGAATCATTATACTCGTAACACCTGCGAAGGTTAGGGCAGCGGATGTGAGACTAAGAATGAATAGAGGAGATAAAGGCCGTCATCCTTTATTATTCGTAAATTTACTAGAGTATCGAGGAATGCATACAGAATCATTGGAGAGGCAAGTAAAGGATGAAAATTGAAGAGGGGTTCTGCCAGACACGTTTGTATCGGTTATCCTTTCGGTGAAGGAATTTCAATCGTTTCTCCACGCTATATAGGATAACAAAGATACCATGAGAATGAACATAACTATAATGGCCCAATTTTACTTGCAAAATTTCGTCCGGAAAATACCCGAATTCGACTCGAGTGCAACAACATATCTAAATCAAAAACTCACGACAAGAAGTGAAACTATATGCCACTATTTGAATTGAAATTCGTGATTGCTCTGTTGGTTCTTTTTAATTCGTTACGTTTAGTTGCCAACCTTAGTAAACCTTCGAAGTATAAGATACCTTTTATCGACTGTAGCATTTTAGTCCGCATTTTTTAGCAAATGAAAACTGACTGTACATGCATAGAGAATTATAGAGAAATTTTCCCGCGTCATATTATTGTATCTCTTGTGTAGAATATACAATAATTGAATGCATTTAAACACGAAAACAATTTCCAATAGTAATAATTTTACGCCGGTTGCACCATTGCACTTGGTGGCCAAAGCAATCCGTATTCTCATTGAAGGTTCTACGGCCATGCAAACATCTCGCTGAATGTGTGATTCTAGTCACGTTAACATTCTAGATGTTTAATTCTGCTTTAATTGTCTGAATTTCAGTGTATCATGTGAAAGAGAAAGAAAACCTGACAGCAAATAGCTAGGAGATTTCCGTTTAACATCCCATCCACTCGTAGCAAGACGTCCGTTAATAAATACGATTATTACTAAATGACACAAATAACATACATTCAACCTCCATGCAATCTCAGTATTATGAAATCCAGGACCGAGATTTATCGTCTGGTGATTCGAGACCATATCTGGAGCATGCCTGGAAAGAGGCAAAACTTGATCCTTCCGTTGAGTGCCGAAAGGTGAGCACTCCATTCCCGACGGCAGCGCAAGTAATCTTGCCACCGCAACATTCGCACCGCCCCAGTTCCCTCGCTTAAGGCCTCACCCAGACTCCCTCTGGTCGGTTAACTCCCAAGCAGGGCGTGGCGGTTGGGCTAAAAGGGTCTGCAGGGATGCGGAGAAATATGCGGCCAATATTCCGACACAGATTTCCCCGTCATGTGTACCTCACTTGTCTTTTATTGTCGAGAACTGGGCCACTGACGAATGTGGACCCTCCCCTCATCCCATTCCCTATCCTTATCCCTGGGCCGTGAGGTGTGTATGTGTGTGTGTGGCCGATTGGGAGCGCGTCCTCTTATCCCTAAAGCCCTTCTACTCACTCCCTCCTTCCTCCTAATTCCCCCATTCCCATGCAGATGGGACCCTGTACGTCTGAGCCGAAGGGACGGTAAGGGGAGACAGGGGATATATATATCTATGGTGCTTCCGCTCTCCTCCCTTACATTTCCCCGACCTCCCTTGACCTACTCGCGCGCTTAAAACCGTTTCTCTCCCTCAAATACCTTTCCCCCCCCCCTCTAAACTCCGCGCCGTGTCCTACTCATCCTCGATGTAAGATTTATTTGCGCATGCGAATGATGGAAAAGAACGCTCGCACGTGAAGTGGTTCCGAAACGCGACCCTGGCCACTCGACCCGAAGGGTGGTGCAAGTCGTTCGCCCAATTACCTCTCGCGAACGCCGGGCTTGTTTCCCGAAAAATCTCCCACTGCCGCTCCGGTGCCCGTCCATGTCCATTTAAGAGGGTGCCGAACTGCGAAGTGAAAGGTAACCTTATAATGTCTGAGCTTACTCGCGTCACGTTTTGGTGGATCGGTTGCAGTATTTCTCTTCATTAAACAGTCCTACTAGTTAAACACGTGAGTGTTTACGTGTGAAAATAACAAGTGGAGTTCATGATAAATAAAACATCTCGGATTACACTGCTTCACTTTTGAATGACTTCTAAGGTCGTAACTTAATCTCATTATAAAATCACACAAAATTAATACAATTCCTTTTCTAATTAATATTAACGAACTGAGACCTCTTTGAACATACTAGTGTTCTTCAATATCATGACCAGTTCGAGATCATAAAGAGTATAAATAAAGCAGCTCTAATTTTTTAAGTAAACAAGTAACTTGTTACATAGCAACATTTTAGTACCGTGAGTAATGTAAACCAAAAATGCTATAGAGAAAGCAGCTTTATTTTTGCCCTATGTGGTCCTGAGTTTGGCATTTTGTTTTGGTTTATTGACACGGTACTACCAGTTTCATCACATAGCTGACTTCTCCAGGTACTTCGTTTTATCCTGTGTCCCACTTGAGGTAAGCTGTTTAATTGATTTGGTGACCAATTGAACTCTTTACCTAGTGACCTCTTCGGTAACTTTTGGAGCAATAAGAATATGCAGTGATTTTTTTTTCTTTTTCCTTCCTCTCCCGTACCCTCCTTTATTCTTTACCGTAAAGGTGTGTGGCAGCGGGTACTTACACCCCCCTGCCACACACCTTTTTGATAGATCGCGGAGTATTTTTAAAGATGTAGATGTATATTAAGAGTATCTCATTTAGAGCAGAATGGGAAAGGTAGTTGAAGTAATTCCAGTCGCATACATCAAAAACTTTTCAATAAAATGTCTCATAATACAAATGTGTATCGATTTAAGTCGCATTACCTTTTTAAGTTTATGCGAGTAAAAATGTATCGGGAATTATATTTACACGGATGAGGGGAAGGTTCAAGGGACAGCAAATTATTCATTCCCTCCCTCAATTGATGTCACCGATAAACCACAAAAATTGAACGTCAGAGAGAATCGACCCATATCCAGAGAAAGCCAACAAGAGTTATGGGGAGCCATTTTTGTCTCCAAAGTTCTGATTGAAGAAAAGCTAGTTTAAAGTTTATGTAATTAATCATTCATGAAGTGTATACGAACTCTACTCAATAAAGAACGATGGTTATTTTTTTCCAAATGTATTGTACAAAAATATAATTATATGTTATACTTCTATCTTAATGTTAAATCTACATCTACATCAATACCCTGCAAGCCACCAAAAAGGTGTGTAGCGGGGGGTGCAGCGACAAGAGGAAAGAGTAAGAGATGAGGGGGTTAAGGTTTTATATGATATTTTTATCAACCTACAATGGACAAACACGCTAATAAGTTAATGTTGACCGAGATTCTGCAAATTCTCAACACAATAAATGACGGACGTGCGAAGAGTGAGCTATAAACTGGTCAAAACGTTTGCAAAAGAAAGGGGTCTGAACCTCAATGAAGCGACCGCTTAAGTGATGGCGTCACGTGAAACACACAATTGAGAAAAAAATGGGACAACGCCTGAGTTAGCTTTTTGATGGCACGGACGAAGACAAATATGATGAATCCCGGCAACAATGGGACTCGATCCAAAGGCCACGAGTGGTACCCGGAAACGAAAGCCAGGTCCACCTGGTTGTCATCACACAAAATCCTTGCAAATTTGACGATAGAAGGAAAAAATCACAGAACAGGACTTCAATATATAGCTTAGTTTCCCTAGGGATGTCAGGATAATTTTAAGGGTAAAGAATTAGGAAACATCATGGGAGTAATGGGGGTAATGGGGGAAGGAAAAAGGGGGGTACGCGTGTACGTTTGTGTTAGGTTTGTGTGAGGTGAGATGTACATGGAGAGAGCGGACATAATTAGAATTATAGTTACAGAGTAATATAAGATGAGGAAGGAAGGTGGTATCCGTGGCGCTCAATAGGAAACAGTGGAGAGAGTGGTGAATAGAGAGGAGGGGAGAGATAGAACTCTATCGGCAGAGATACAAGTGGACAAGACTAATTTAGTAGCAGTCCATGAATACAAGCGGACAAGTAGTCATCGGAAGGAGAAGTACACAGTTTGTACGATCAATTTAAAGCAATAATTGGGAAACGTGCCGAGAATGGAGCACATCTACTGATATTCGCAGAATGACCTGTGGCGGGTATGGTATTGAGGGGCAAAGGAATTAATGGGAGAAAGGTAGGAGAGTAGGGTAAAGGAATAAGAAATGATGACGGAGAGAAAATATCGAGTTGTACAAGAAAAATATTTTATAAAAACTAAAAACCGATTCAAAATATTATCAAAAACACACGTACGTATGGAAAATGCCGAGAAAATCAGGAGTTTTCTGCTTTTACTGCATATGTTCAGTCTAAGGCATAGGGAAAGAGTAATCATCTCGAAGAATTTCTCAAAGGTGGATGCAAATTTAAGCTATAAATAACATGTTAATAAGGAACATAAAATTTAACGGGGTAAGAAGGCGTAAGAGAATGCAAAAGTGGATCTTCAAGGTTTAACTGCGGTAATAAGAAAGGAAGACCAAGACAAACTTAATATAAATTTTAATGAGAGAAGAGATGGGAAGTGTTGAGAAAGGTGAGAAAATCTCAATAACAAAATAGCTATAGTGGCAAAGGAAGTAATAAGAATGATAAACACTAAGAGAATCAAGCAACCATCACAGATGAGAATATTTGGCCCATGATAGAGAGCAAACATGGCATGACCGTGAATGTGGAGGTTGGAAGAGTTTTTTATACACAAATAAATAAAAGACCTGCTTAAGAAACCAATCCAGCCAAGGATACGTTTTAGAAAGGCAAGAGCAACGACATGGAGGAATGTCAAGCTCAAGGAAAGTATAAGTGCTCGGAGGTAAGAAAAGTAATTTATTTATGGACTTAATTGGGCGAGGTTGAGACCTATAGTCCCTTCTTACACCTAAACCTTACATTACAGATATTACATTGGAGACAATCACATACAACCAAGCCCTAGATGGCGGAAAATCCACCTAGGCGGGATTCGAACCCGCGACCCTGGGTAGGCGAGGACGTTACCCCGCCACCACCGGGGCCGGCAAAGGGTAAAGGGAGAGAGAAAATTATAAGCAATTTATTAGTGATCCTGAAATATTTTCAGGGGAAGTAGAAAGAACAATAAGAAATGTATGTCTGAATATTCCAGTCAGTTTCAAAGTAGATAAGTATTTCAGGGTAGGCGAGTATCTCAGGAATAGAACGGCAGGGTCAGAAGTAAAAGGTTTTGCACATCAAAATAAATTGGAAAAACATATTGCATAGTCCTCTTGAGACTTAGCATTACATTACCATATTGAAAAGTTTCCACTTTGGTTACAATCTTAACTAATAGCATAGCTTTCCTGAGAATGGGAGCGTGGTATGGTGGGGGAGGTAATTGAGAAATGACCGCGGAAAAGAGGCCAAAGAAAGTGAGGAGGTACTAAATAATAGTGAAATCCTCGTATACCATTTTTCTTGGAATCGTGTTCACGTTATGACGTATAGGTGTTTTAGTGGAATGAAAAATAGGGGGGAATAGTAAGCACTTGTTCATTAGCCAATTGAAGGTTATTCCTGGGATGCTAGGCGATCTCTAGCGTCTCCAATGCCTCGAGTCTTCTTCAGTTGTCATTAACATATTTAACATTAAATGGAATTAAAAATGATTTCATTTTGTCATTTATGAAGAAGTTTCACAATTTCAAGCCTGAAATTACTAATTCTCGAACCTGAGCAGTTTCGCTTATTCTTTGTTTCTGCTATTCAAATTATTTTTCCTATTAGTATTCGTTTCATCTCCACGTCTTTTAGTTAACTTTTTAAATAATTGTAGGTATGTATGTAGAATTGAAGTGGAATTTATACTAGTGTGAGGTGCCAGGTTGTCTTGTCATACGTGTTGGTGAAGTGTGGCGATGCTTAGTCTACATAAAACATTTCGCTTATAGATATAAATTCGTGTTTTTTCAAACAGTTTATTGCATGATAAACTGGTGAAAAAATAAACAGACCAGGTTCTAATTCCGGTCAGGGAAAAATATTTTTTTACATTTACGCGCCAAAACCTTCTTTCTATTACTTCTAAACTTCTGTTTATATACAGTGTACCATGACTGCTTTCCTGCATTTATGCGCTGCTTCCAAGGGTGGATCGAAGGAGCATCGTTCCCCATTCTTTAGGAAATATTTTATGCTTTAATATAAAATTACAAACAAATAAAAATTAGAAATTATAAACTAATTCAATGACCAGTAGATCTCGAAAGACTAAATACTTTCTACCTTAAAGTGCGTTGCGGTTTCAAAATCAGTGATATTGCTTCAAAATGTAACATCTTTCATAACACTATGTATCGTTATAAATTATTAATTTTCGAATATGCAAATACACTCCTTCCCCAGTTGAAGTCTCATTTATTCCTCTCGTTGTACGTTTCCTTTACTCAAATTAACTTGAGATTCTTCGTCCCACATGTACTGATTTCATTCCAAGTTCTGCATTTAATAAAACTATAAATTAAATTTGTGCTGATGCCACTTGCTTATGGACCAACTTGCGCAGAGAATCCACACTACAAAACGGGAATGTAGGTAGACTATTCATGCCTGCTTTGAATTGCGAAAAAAACATTTCCCAAAATTCGCAAAAATATCTTACCGGGTGACTTTAGGAAGTTGAAGTGACATTTAAAACAAAGGAGAGAGCTCAAAAAATAAACCTAGCCAGAGCTTTGGAGAACAGAGAGGGAGAGAGGAGAAATATGAAGTAATTACGTTTGGGTATTTTCCCTCAGCCAGAAACAGCTTCACTCCGGCTGGAATGCTGTGTTTTTGATCATAAATCCGCCGCGACCGTGGATTTTTCGTGGAATGGGAGAAGAATATTCGTTAAAGTAATTAGTTAGGGATTCTCCCTTGAAAATTTTGCGGCGGTTGTCGGCCGACGACCACTCCAAAAAAGTGCTTACCCTTCATAGTACCTGCAGCTCGCGGTAATCCCGAAATACTCACACATTCCTAACGCTCCTGAAGGAGGAGGAAACCCGACCGAAAACTCGGCCACAAAAAGCCGCCATTCTGTGTGACCGCGATTCTCTGCTTCGTGCCTAGCGTGGCACAGACTTTTTATTAACGTCAGTAAGTTTACCCTCGAGCATATAATCCTATGAAGATCTAGGCACAAGATAATATAAGCCAATATGCGCTATGCATTCTATATTAAAATTCTTCACGCATAATTTCTTCGCACGAAAAGTATGCCGGAAATCATGAAGGCCCTTTTTTCGATAAGAGTTAAAATTTGTGAAAATAATGAAATTCAAGATTTTTTTAAATATAAAAGACAATCCCTTGTGATATCTACCTTTCTTTCACGATATTACCACCTTTTGTTGGTTTTTACTGAAACTATTTCACAAACTTTGAAAATCTGATATAATTTCAGTTAGTAGATTATTTTGTTTTCGACTTAAATAATAATATTTCTAGCCAAGCTGGGTGTTTTTTACTTCGTTATCAAGACATCAGTTAACTAAATAATCGTGTAGAAGCGCCTATATTGAAAAAAAACAAATAGTTGCCAAACGAAAACTTTCTTGAATCCATTATTGCATCGGACCAGTAACATCATGCCAATATTAACGCACTATAAGTCAATCAGATAACTTCTTTGTTCTAAGCTCCTTTTGTTATATAATCCTCCGTATACTAGACTCATATATGGGAGCGTTTCACGAGAGCGATCTAATATTGTATGGAATATCTAATTAAATTGTTTGTTACTTACTCCGTCACAGTGCTGGTACTTGTTCATCGCTTATTTGATGGCGAGATAGAAAGGGAATTAACGGAATTGAAACCAAATGAGCCCCTGGATTCAGACAAAATTTTCGCGGTCTAGGAAGAGGCAGGAGGAAAAGATTTTATTGAATTTTTAGCTTTTATGAGGAAGGACTTCGTCAGATCATTGTCAGTTCCTATTCCAAAATGGGAAAGGCAGCCAAATGCGTGGGCTAAAGAACTATAAGTTTGGTTTCGCTCGTAGTGGTTCTCGGGATCATTAATACGAGTATGTAGAGAAGGTAAAATGGTTACTTAAAGGAAGTTCGCTTTGGGTTCAGGAAGGGGAGCGGCACACGTGATGCCATAGCAGTAATGAGGTCACTAATACCAATAGCCATGAATCTGCCTGTTTCGTAGATTTCGAAAAAGCGTTTGATAGAGTGAGTTTGGAAAAACTAATGAGTATACTAGTATTGCAGAAAATAGGAATAGATTGGAGGGAAAGGAGGCTAATCCGCAACCTGTACATGTCTCAGATTGCCCAGGTGCGAGAGGGAAACGGGGAGTCCGGTTTGGCAGTGTTAGGAAGAGTTGTAAGGCAGGGTTGCCCCTTATCACCGTTGCTGTTCAACGTATATGTGGAGGAAATGATTAAAGAAGCATGGGAAGAACTGGAGGTAGGAATGAAAGCTGGAGGAGAATTCGTAAAATCAGTTTGGTTTGTTAATGACCTAGCTATAGCATTAAATCTGATTTATATATAAATTGTGCCCATGTATTTATTTGTTAAGACTACTACATATACAAGGGATTAGGTATAAATTCAGAAAATCCCTAAGTAAAAGGTTGATCACCAGGGGGACTTGAGCTAGTAGAGTAAAAATTGCATGTCGTGTTCTCGCACTACTTGAGCTGTATGGCAAACAAAGTTTTCTCGATTTTTTTCGTTTCATTGCTACCACATTTTTATGCATTGACTAAAAATTTGCATGCCATAATAAAGTACACTCGCTCTCTGAGCAACAGATACTCGGGAATGATAGCGCCCTTTACGACTGTAAACCTGGTTTATATTAATGGCCCATAAGGACTTGCTTTCGTTCTGAAATGACCAAAGGAGCTTGATTAAAGAAATTTTACTGCTATCCTACTCATGAATGCATAATTAGGAAAGCTTCAAGAGTCACAAATCATACAACGACCAAAAAAAGAGTTGACTAAAAGTTAAATCTGTAACATTATCATGTCAGCAGCACCATCAGTTTATTACGGCAGAGCTAATCGTTTTTACACAATCACCCTTTACACGAGTAGGGCTGTTCAAAAATATATCTCGACAAACCCTAGGAATGTTTTCACTCAAACGCAACAACCTTTTGCCCTGTGCCTTCGTTCTCATGACGGTTAATTATCATCTTCTTTTGTTTTCACTAACATGTTTTTTATTAAACACTTCAACCATGATTGTGGCTTCGCCGTTTTTCTAAATTTATTATTTTTATCTAGGTTCTTTAATTCAGAATCTCAGATCATCTTGCGTTGTTTTATGATTTTCATTAAACACGAATAAATATTTTAAAGTGTAATGCTTGACATACAAAGAGTGCTTGGTAAATGTGACGAAAAAGTGAAGAAACGATGTTTTCTTACCCTAGTCAGGCCCCACCTAGAGTATGCTGCCAGTATATGGGATCCTCAAGAGATAAATTTGATTTCGAAATTGGATCGAGTTCAGCGTAGGGGGGCTGGATTTGTCAAAAATTGTTATGACCGACGCAGTAGCTTAACTACTTTGTTAAAAAAATTAGCCTCGGATTCCCTTAAACAGCGGCGTTTGCAATATAGATTAAACTTATTAAAAACATTTAAAGATGGGTCCTTTTCCGATGACATCAAGAACATAATACGAACCCCAACGTATTACGGGCGGAGGGATCACGAATATAAGATTAGAGAGATAGACTGCAAGACTGACAGGTTTAAATGGTCATTTTTTCCAAGAATAATAAGAGACCAGAATGCTTGTAATCAAAATCCACCAGGAGCCGGCTCGACATAATAAGTATTTACCTACAAGGTAGTGACTGCGCATGGTTATACGATTATATTTATAATTTTTTTTGCAGGTTCCCCTCACCTTTCCCCATCCATTTGAAAAACCCTAACCCCCTCATCCCTTGCCCTTTCCTCCTGGTTCTGCACCTCCTGCCACACACCTTTTTGGGGCCTCGCAGAGTATTGATGTAGAAGTAGATATATCAGGCTTAATACGATGTCCCAGAAATTGAGAAAAAGTTCCAGTTTTGAAAGATTTGTGTCCTTCTTACAATTGACAAACTTTCCAAACAATTTGTAGCTAATTTATTTTGGAGATTATTTCCCATTTTATTCTTATCTATTTGCCGTGCTTCATTGCCCCTATCTTGTACTTTTCAGTTAAAGGAGAAGCAATGCCACACCATACTAGCACTTGAAAGATTACTATATCATTCGCAATATAGCTTACAAGCATTAGCTTTTCACAGCCTTCTTGCTTATTTATTTTCCCCATATCTTTTACATCGTTCACATTCTATAAGACATCATCAATGAAAAGTAGATATAGAATAAAAACAAAAAAATCGAATTAAAGCCACAAAACCAGTCATGATTTAATTATAAGTCCCACGTTTAACGTTATGATTGTGTTTTTCTTGTCAATATAATAAAATTTACACAAAATCTTAATTCAATGAAGTTCTTACATTAAATTTCTCTTTTTCCTTTCATGGCCAACTAGAGAATTTTACTTTATTCAGCATGAATGTACTCTTTCTCAAATGTATCTCAGTTTTTTTCACATAGTCCGCTTTTGACTGTAATCTGCAATTTCCCAAGCACCAATCCTCAAAAAGTGACTGGTCAATGTTTGTTAAAATTGCCTCCAAGTCCATAAATTCATTCAGATCACATACCTTCCTAACTTTCGAAGTTACACCTATCTCCCCTACCGCCAAGTCTCCACCAATCTTCGTCTTTAAAAACACAAATTCTTTCGGCCCAGTTCTTCTGACATCGAACGACTCTTCAGCCGATTTGGCCATAGATGCTGTGGAATCTTGCGGCCCTATTTCTCATTTAAACTTCGTTCTACCCCCCACGTCTTCCTTCCCGTCCTTTCTCCACCTGCTGCATCAGTACAGGAGCTGGCAGCTTCATTAGGTCTACCTAAGCCCCAGACTTTTCGTCGCTGCATGATAATATTGCATTTTGGCCGACAGCGCCGTGGGAAAACTGCGCGTCGAAGGAGTGAGAATGATTATTTGCTTTCAGCATATGGCTTTATGTTTCGTTTTGCCTAAAATTGGATGCTTTTTCTGGAAAAACAAAGTGAGTGCTACATCTCCGTAGCTCTTATGAACAAGCTGCTGCTGGCAATTTCACCCAAAGAGTGAGATTTTTAGGGTGCCATTTATTCCAGAGGAACCAGGAGCGGCACTGGGTAACAACTGGTCTCCCTTATTTTTTTGTTCATGCGTGAATTTTACAAGCAATCTAGCTTAGCTAGCATAATCAAGGGCCTAGTATTATGTGACCTCTATTCTCGTCTATACTTTCGAGTCGATTGATTACTTTGGTGTGTCTGCATTTCACAAATGTAAGTAAAATTCCGAACAATAATGCTACGTATATAAACATAGCTTCTGGTTAATTATTGTGATTTTACTTCAAATATGGGTTGGGTCGTTGTAAAGCTTCCTTTGTGAGAATACAAGAATAAGAAGAGAAAAATTAGAGAAATTATATTCAGGAATCCCAGCTCTTACGACAAATTAACAGATGTGGTCCAGCATATTGAATATGCTCATAGCCATGTTATAAACCAGACAGTTTACATATCACTACAGGTAACATCCCTCCAATAATTAACTCATCAAAGATACAGCAGGATATTCATTAATTCAGAGTAAATTAATTCATAAATAAACCCCTTTTCTTATTTGTGTGATATTTTCATCAAATTATCTACGTGTAAATATTGAGAGAAAGGATGATGTTACAGTTAGCGAAGGCTATTATAAATTCAACTTGTTAGTTGTTTCCATGTAGGTAATTGTAGTTCGGGGTTTATTCCAGGTATTAGAATAGTGTTGGCAATATTCTGAGGGGTGGTATATTTTGCAATTCCAAGAACTTTTCTCTCCTGTAAATTTGTCCAAATCTTTTTAATTAGGGAGTTTTGGTGTCACAAAAAAGGGAGTTTACTGCCCAAAAAATTATATATATATTTTTAATCAAATCAAAATTAAATTTTTTTATCTCTTTAGGGCATGTCAGTAATTTTTTTCCTACTAGCCCACCTGTTTAAGGTAGGACTTCGATGGCCCTCAGTCCAACACCTAAATATCTAATAAATTCTAAAAGGACAATTGTTATTACTTGTTGAAAACCTTTTATGGTAGGTTTTGGATGGATAAAGACTAATCAATTCTTATCTTAGTGTCACATCATTGCATCCCACTACTATCAACTCTTCTCCAATTCCGCTCACATTTTTCCTCTTTTCATTCCATCCATTGTGCCTTTCCTTTTTTACCCCATGTCTTTGCCTGCCTGACCTCCCATCCTCAACTAATATTCTTTCCTTCGATCAACAGCTATTTTCCCGCCACACATTCTTAAATTACTGAGATACGAAAAGTACTCTAAAGATAAAAATATTTTAAAAATTTCCTTTTCAATTATATTTTTGTTTTATCATAATAAGTAAATGAGCAGACGTTTCTGAGTAATTTAGATGACTGAATCCGCCTAGTTCGGCTAGGTCATTCTGGTTTTTCCACAAACAAAAAATTTCAAAATTAGTTAAGAAAAAACTGAGAACCAAACCGAACAAGTGTAAACAGGGAACGTGACCAATAATTACATAAGCATTATGAATTTGAGGCAAGTGTAATGTTATCTTACGCCATCACAGTTGAATTTTGGGAATATTAAGTAGACATAAAAGGTGTTTTTAATTACAAAATCTACTACCCCTCATCCTCTTTCTAATGCTTTCCAAATTTATGGCATTCTTATACACGTGAAGCAACTAGCTAAGCAAACGGAATGAGATCACTCTCGATTATAAGATATCTAGGGCAAACGCCAGGAATTAATTTTGGAAAGCGATATGCGAATTTCAAGGAAAAGGATTATTTGAAAATTTAAACAAGAATTCAAAAGAATTTCAGTTCCATACCAGAGAGGTTCATAAGTATACAATGAATTACCTGGAAAACAATAAAGGCGAAAGACCAACCAACAGTTTGGAAACGGCCAGCTAGTGTAATTTCAAAACATATCCGTTAATATCCCACCGAATGTCTCCGATTAGTTACTAAATCATTTTCGCCCCCCGATGCCCAAAAATTGGAATTTCCTACAATGAAATAGAGGTTTTACTGAAATATACTTAGCCCAACAAATCCTCTGCACCCGATCAAACACCAGCTCGTATATTGCAGGAAGTAGAATCGTAAATTGCGCTGTTTGTAGAACATTTTTTTAAGAATTCCCTCATAGATTACGAATCTCCCCGTCACTGGGAAACGGCTAATGTAACACCTATATTTAAAGGAGGAGACAGAGAGAAACCTAGTAGTTAGAGACTTATTTCCATTATATCTAGGTCATGAAGCATGAAATTATTATTTTTTTAATGAAACACCTCGGTAATCAAGAGTTATTATTGAAAAACTAGCACCATCTCCGAAAGGGCAGATTCTAAAAAACAACCTACGCTCTTTATCCATGATATTTTTCGTTGGATAGAGAGTAACATTTCTGGAAATGTGGTTGCTCTAGATTTTAAAATACCTTCGACAAAGTATCTCATAGTAAACTAATCACAAATCTTAAAGCCTGAATGTACCCAAAATCCGAAAGAAAGCTTTCGAAGTGGCCGGTGTCTCCATGATCCCTCTAGGGTATAGCCCTGAAAGGAATTGCATTTATTTAGTCCAAAAACAGCATCACGCCAATTACATTGCACAAATAATAAATATTAAAAATAAAACTTGACAGAAAGATGTTTACATTACCACTTTAAAAAATAGCGTCGGTTTACATAAATGAGGAAGACAAATGAGTATTGAAGGGAAAGGATATCAGAAGAAAATTAGGAGGGAGAAAGAGTACGGTTAGAGTGGACAACATGAGGCGCTTGGAATGGGCAGAAGTTGTGGAAAGGGTAAGTCATTGTATTCAAGATTGATGGAAGTCTAAAGATTAACGAGCGTTTTGTGATTGAGAGAGGAGAGGTCAAACATTGAAAGAGGTCATTTAATCGTGTTTTGCACTAAAGGATAGAATTTCACATGACCTATAATTACCACTGAGGATTTTTATGAAAAAATTCATCGGGAACTCAAGTAATTCGAGAAGTAAGGGAATTTTGCATCATGTGGCAGTGGCCAAAATTTGGGAAGAGTATTCAAGGGGAGGAGACCTTTTATTTGATAATCATGTGCTTGGAGTGATTTACAGAGCGTGAGAAAGAGTAGATGTATGTTGGGAGGATTCTTCTTAAAACACCAAGCATCGGACTATTCAGCAAGTATAGTGATGATATTCTGTACACTAGTGGCATCGTCAATGGAATCGATTCAATTCAAAAATTTTCAATCATCTCCGTATAAGGAAATTTTGCATTATGTGGTAGTAAATGTTTCAACCAAGTTATGTGTAAAGCAAATGACTAAGGACCAAGGGCACTCTCTTAGGAACACCAGAAGTAACAAGAACAAGAGAGGCTTGAAGGCCATCAATTACAACACGATGCTGCCTGTTTTTATAGGAATTAAGTCAAACTTTCTAGAAATTTACGGTGAATATTATAGTGATTATTTAGTTTGTAAAGTAGCATAGGGTGATTAATTTTATCGAAAATTTTTCAAAATTATTGTAGGACAAGTACAAGTGAGATGAGCAATCGAAGGCTTCAATACAGCGGTGTTTCAAAATTGAGAGTTTCATAATGTTGACTATCCATAAATAAGTCTTTGATGGATAATGGGCTCAAAGTCAGTTGAGAAAAAAGGATAGAAGGGATATAGACTGGCAAATATTGGCAAAAATATTTTAAGAAGATTTGAATTTTGCGAAAAGGTTAGTTATTATCCACATCAAGGAGAAATACCCCACCAAAAACAATCTGTTAAAAAGGATTGAAGCAGGAATGGCGAAAGCAGGAGCCACATTTCTCAGAAGTTTGGCACTCAGTTGATCAGAACCAGTTGCAAGGGTGGTCTTACTGTAGGTCAGCATTTTAAGGTCAAAATTTTTATTTTCATCAGGAGATGTGAAAAAGTATTAGAAAGAAAATGGTGATCAATATATTTTATATGGAGGTTTGAATTACCCATAATATGGTATCGTTTGTAAACATTTGCTGAAAAGGTCCACTTTTTAGGGTCAATAAGCCACTTTTACGAGAATAAAAAATTTCTATTGGCGTGCAAGAATAATTGTGACAGTAATTGATCATCGACCAGACGTGGTTTGGGTTTGTGATATAGGTAGGGTAAATAGAGGCTATATTATTACTGTAGTTCAATTAAACAAGGTGTCTTGCATGCTTCCGAAGAACTTTTTAAAATATTTAGCATGAATTCCATAATTTTTTGTATTTAAATTAACGTTTTCTTAATCTTCAATTTTCGACACAACTAAATTTTACGTGTATTATTAAAATTCATGAGTTGTTTAATTATGATTACGCTCCAGGAATTAATTTTGATTTTGCTACAGGAATTATGCATTGAATCATTAGCCAGCACGATTGAAATTTTAAAATATGACTTTAGGGTAAGAATCACCTTCTCTGGCTTTTCCCGTATTGAACACCCTTCCCGTGACTGCTGTATGCAGGCCATCCTATCCCTTACTCGCCCCACATTCCCCAAAATTCCACCACCTCAAAACTCCAACTCCATCCTCTCTGCCTCTCTCTCTCTCTCTCTTTTTCTCTGTCAGATTGAGGGGGTAAATGGGGGAGGGGTGGACGTCGGGAGGGGAGGGTCCCATGCGTGTCGCAACAAACGCCTCCGTGGCAACGCGCGTTCTTCTCGGCGCGAAATTTATTCCCCTCATTCTTATTCAAAGAGATTCCTCAATCCTCCCTCTCTTCCTCCCCCTCGTCCTGCTCCTTTTATTCATTTCTTCTCTTATCCGCCCCCTTCACCCTTCCACCCCTGAAAGAAGTCCGGAAGGAGAGATCTTTCTTTCCATCTCGGAGTGAGAAGAGGAGAAAGAGAGGGTGGGCGACAGAACGGATCTGGATACCCTTTCTCAAATTTTATACATCCATCGATATCAAGATTGAATTCTTCTCCCCGTCCCCTACCCTCTCTTCGCTTTAAGATTGACGCTCGCATGTATGCATACGCACATACTCGTACAGACACACAGACACTCTCCACATGTCGTTGAATTTATGGGTAGAAGAAGTCAAAATAAAAACTCCATTTAAAGTTGTTCAAGCTACTCACTACATACTCTCTTATTTCCTCAATGCATTACTTTACTCTTGAATAATTATTTCACTCCTATGATATGAATGCATTGCTTCATTCTCGTTCCTCTTTTCCTGAGGATCTTTTAATTTCTTTATTTGAGAGTCCCTTCCATCACTTTTTTCGTTGTATCAAGCGTGATATTGCAGAAGACAAACAAGATCGATTCGTATAAATAATAATAAACTGATCCACTGCTGGTAAAGATTTCTATTGATTTAGCTTTTGACGTTACCTCGTAATCTTCAGGTGACGAAGTTGACTAAGTAACATCGAGAACATAGATCTAAAGAAATCTTTATTAACAGTGAAACAGTGCATTAATATTTGCCACGAATCAACCCTGTCATCGCATTCATACAGAATTTGTAGTCTCCCACCCCTTCCTCTTAGTCAAAATATTAATTTTAAATCAACATATGTCTGTTTAGAAATATTACTCAACGTCTGAGCATAAAACACAGGTAATCACACCGTTTTTCTACTTTTCAGTCACAGCTGCATTCAATACACGTGCTTTCGCCACCAACTAATTCCTCATCTCTCGTCTACAGTTGTATACTACTACATCCAGTACTTAAAATACTGCATGCTTACTGCATGTATTTTGCATTTATGCTACTCTCCGTACTAACCAGGCTCCAGTGCAAAATTAATGGGATTTTTAAACAGTGGTGCGCTGACATGCTAGCTTCATTTAGCCCTTTTCGTGCAATGTAATGAACTTTTGAGATGAAAAATTGAATGAAACATCTGGAATATTAACTAAAATCTCAAATAATCCAGCGGCAAAATTTGAATTATATATTTTATGAGGTTTTCGCATGGCTATAAAACATTTGATGTGAATATTAACTACTTTAGCCGCCATAAACAATGGAGTCACAAGCGTAAAATAATACCTTCCACAGTAACTTTGATGTTTTCATTGTAAAAATTAGTATACACACGTCACAAGCAACATAAACCAACTGCTGCGTTACACCACCAGTTCCGCCAGCACTCCAAGTTCGAACCAAAATCAACTGGCGGTAGATCATGCAGTTGATGAAACAGACGAATATAAAGTGCTCACGTTTCTTATAGTTAAATATACCGCAGTAACTGCTGTCAGTTAACTGTAGTTTTGCATTAAAAGTACGATTAAAAAAACAATGAAAATGGCGACCATCAATAATGGGACTAATGAAATGCATCGCACGTATATCATTACTTAGATTTAAATTCTAATGTAATTATCAGCTGTCTGAAAGAATAATGAAAATGATATTTGCATGAAAATATACACAAACCAATGATTTTCTCCGATATCCCCGATTAGAAACGAGAGTTAAAAAGTTGAAATATCAAAACTGCTATTGTGATGTGAAGCAGTAATAGGATGACGAAAATACGACAAGTATTTCGTCATGAATATGCTAAAAATAAACCTACCATTTATTATCAAACGAATATATTTATTAATCATTAAAAGTATTGCGCAAACAAAATTATATATGTTATCGTTTTTATATTCCTTTTTCGGGTAAACACGGCTTACATTCAATCAAAAATAATGGATTTTTCAATATTTACGTATTATAAAGGACGGTTATCAATTTCCAGCAGAAAGGGAGGCAGTATGAGCAGCATAAATATACCGCCGAAAGTTCAAGATAATCTGTCCACTGCTAAGGTTACAGTACCGCGTTGCGTTTCAACTTAAGGCAGCACGGACGACACTTGCGGTGAAGTTCGGAAAGCACTCGTCTTTGAGATTTAATAGGCCACAATAATATTCAATTAAAGGTCGCGTTCATCATAAATTTGTGGAAACATACGCCGGCAGAAACAATTTGTTTATTTTGCGTGTATGCTAGCGTAAACAAACGACGTAATAATTTGGAGAGAGACAACAGAACCACTTTGCTTTCCCAATCAAACAATTATATGTTTTGGCGCGCGTTGTTTGACTTGAGCTCTGATCTATTAGTTTCATTTATTAGCATTTTATATTTATTCTAGAAATTTAAGAGCTGAGCTTCGAATTAAAGCTTTTACAGGAAATATTATGCCCAGGTCGATTCAAGTTGAACATGGACTGCGCTCATGACGTCATTGGTATTCAAGTTTCTTGGACAAAATTTGGAGAAACATTTGACTTTGAGGGAAAAGATATATAGGCAAGCATTAAATTTTGCATGTACTTCACATACTGCTAACAAAATTTCCACCGGAAATTGCAAGTCTTTTAATCTCTTCAATTATCCCACTATCTTTCGCAAATATTCTGGTAGAGCATACGAAACCATCCTCCTGTTTTATTATATCGCCGTTTACACTAACTGTACAATCATTCTTCCCATTTAATCATCAAACAAGACTTCCTTCGTTTTCGTTTAGTTTTAGGGTTGATAGTTTGGGGTTTTATTAATGGGTACGTTCTTTTTCCTCCCCTTTCTCCTTCCTAAACGTGTGCAAGACGCATCCATTCCCCCTCCCCTCGAGTCCTTTCTTGAATCCATAGCACAGCTCGATAAGGGAACAGCCCGTCCATACAGCTAAGAGGCTTAGCTGTCGGACGAGAAACGTAGCGTGTTTTAGGAATGATAAATGATCACCGTCTTATTATTCCTAAGGTTCACATAGCTACTTGGAGTTATTAACTCGGCATATGAATCGGAGAATGGCTTCAAATCTTGATACTTTATCGTTATATTTATTTCCTGTTTTATATTTTTTTTTCTCTCCACAATTTTCCTGGACGTAGAAATAGCCACTGAACTTGATTCAATGGTGACCTTATTTATCACTTGAGTGCCCAATTTTCTGGTTCCCTTTTATCAAAATTATTATACAATAATTTACAGCCTCCAATTCTTTCTTCTTTACACTTCCATATGTCTTAATAGGTGTTCGTAGTAATGTTATATTGCTATTATAATGTAATTACAATGATTTGCCGACCCCGGTGGCGGCGGGGTAACGTCCTCGTCTGCCATTCCAAGGGTCGCGGGTTCGATTCCCGCCTGGGTAAGTTTTCCCTCCATCTAGGGCTTGGGTGTTTGTAAATGTGACCATTGTTATCGTTGTTAAAAGTTCGATGTAAAGGCCAAAATGTGCTGTTTTCGGACGAATACTAAATAAATAAATAAAATAAATAAAATGTCTGGTCTGACTTAGGACAGCCTACGTATTTGACTTTCGGTTTTCGTCGGTTACAATTCGGTTATTTCATTGACCAGGCAGAATTTCCCACGTGGTTCCTATTAACTTAGCAATTTCTCGTGAAGGAGAAATGGGAAAACTATTTTCATTTCGGGAAGGACTCTCGAGTTTTGATTGAAATTGATTTTTCTGATTTATCATATTGAAGCTATTTTTGGGCATAAGGTCGACGATCTCTGTTTTATGCAACAGTTGACACAAATATTAAAGCAGATAGCTTGGAAAATCTACAAAGAGAATCAGTTCACTACGAGAATAATATGCTTCTCCATTATGGAATGAAAAGATCCGAGAAAAAATATAATGAGAAAAATATTACTGAAAATATACTAGCTTAAAGAACTTAGCTGATAACTTTTCAGTGGGAAACTTTAAGCGACCTTATACTAGGATTCCTAATGCGTAATAATGAGGATAAACTTTACGAAATTTTAATGAAATTCATGCTAGGTTTTCTTGAAAATACTGCGTAAAAATATTTTATGAAAATGATGGCCGCGAAATCGACTGTGGATTACGTAACAAAGAAATTTATTCTCCGGGCAGGGGTTGAGGATTTTGGTATTCAAGTTTCTTGAACGATGGATAATATTCAAATGAAGGGAGTCATAAGAGGTTGCTTAAGTCTTGGAAGTTAAAGAGAATGGAAAGCTTGAGAAGATAATATGGGGAGTGATTAAGCGAAAAAATGTGGACTCGAACGTGAAGTGGCAGCAAGATAAGGAACCGATGTAGACCTGCTCCAAGTGTAAACTAAACTTAACGCCGGGGAATGTTGAATTAAATAAGTGTGCGAAAAATTTATCACTTAAAAATTGAAATCATTAATCGTAAATTGCTTTCTACATCAACCGTCGGAAAAATATATAACCTGGTAACTTAATGCCTTAGTTTGTTACCATCCTCCTCCTGGACGATATTTCCCGTCTTTCCGAATGGTTTCCTCAACCGCTGCTCATATTAATGCCTCCAATTCCAAGAAGAGTATTCTTCAAAGACGCGGACGTCTTGATGTGCTTTTGTTATTTATACACTATAATTTATAATTCTTTCTCTGCGACTAGATTTTCTCGACTCATAAGCCTCCTTCCTTTTGCTCTTTTATTCTCGCCACTTAACCACCGAGGTAACGAAAGCGCTCTGCTTTACAATTCCTACGGTTTTAGTATAAAAGGAACTAAAGAATTTTTTTAAAAAAGGGCTCATCAAAGACATCTTCTCTTAAAATATTTTCCGAAATCTTTTTCGACTTGGAGACCCTCAGAGAGACATCCGCTGTCCATTTAGGTAGGCTTATTTTTATTATTATTTTTTTTTAATTTTAACATTAATGGGGATTCAAGCGAGAATTGAAAATTCATAATTTTTGAGGATTTAATTTTCATTAGATTAAAACCGGAAAATTGTTGGAAAGATAATTAACAATGGATTATTAATGAATTCTCCAAGTGCTTCAAAATGGAATAATATGAGAATTTTCTTGGCATTAATTGAATATCTTAGCACCTCCTGGGCCCTTAAGTAAGATTGATGTTTGCTCTATCTACATTTATATGCCACCCCGAGAGCGTATGCCGAAAGAGCTTTAGGGCACTAGCTGCATCAAAGGAAGGTATACTAAAACTGAAGCATGCATTTTAGTGAAGCTGAAGTAGTTAAGTGACTTTACCAGGCGGAATGAATGAGCTAAGGGTTAATAATTCCTAGTTGGCTCCTATTCTCAGAGATCAGCAAGTAAAAATTCTAACCCAAATTCCGTTTCAGCAAATGACTCATTTGGTGCGCAACGGAACGTAACTACGGTAATGTATTCCCGTGAATAAAATTTAAAATGACGACAGCAAATATACGGACCGTAGCCAAAGATAATAGTCAACATGAAAAATAAAACCTGCATATAATATTTTTACTAAATTTAAACGAAGTTAAAAAGATAAAATGGTAGTAATGAAAATTAACTAATACGATAAATATATCGTATAAATATCGTCTTTTCTAAAAACAAAAATAAATACTTATCATATTTCAAGTTTAAAATTATTATAAACTTGAATAGTGTCAATATTGTATCCTAAATAAAAATGCAATACTTTTTAAGATTGGTTTAATAATTTTCTAACCCAAATATATCCCTCAGTGTAGTTATGATATATACAATTCAACGTTGGATAAAATACGCATCAATTGAAAAGAATAAATATTCCTCACGGGTCATTTCCATGAATCATTAATGAGTTATAACGATTTTTATGCCTGAAATATCACTGATTACCATATTTCAAAATAGAACAATATTTACACGTAGTGCTGTCTAATACCGCGATTTAAAAAACGACGAATGAATATCATGGTTTTGGTAAAGGGCATCCACCATGTGAATGTGCAAACAATGAAAAAAATGAACAAATTTATATAATTTACATTTTTTTTAATATTTCAAAAAACCTCCAAACCTTCCCTCAACTTCAACCATAACAGTTTATAAATAAGGCTGAGAATTCATAGATTATGCTTTTCCAAAATAATTAATGTAGAAAATTACGAGTTTCCTGAATTCAATTATCAATATACGTTTCTCACGAGGTATATATGACATAGTAGAAAGAATTTAATTTACAGTTAATCATATATCGCAATCTTTGCATTAATTAAATAACGATATAGCAATGCATATCTCTTATACATTAGTATGAAAAGAAATATGATTGTCAAGAATCAGTCCCTATTAGAACTCCTCTCGATATTTTTATGGGCTTCTATAGACTAATAACGCTAATTACATGTAAATTGAGACAGTTTTACTTCGACATAACACTGAAAACCTGATGGAATTCCCAGGAGAGTAGGGCCTTGCCCTCCCGACCTTCGAGAATGGCAAACCGCCATAGACTGTCTCATGCCGACGATGTCAACCCAAATTTCCATGCCATCAGTCATTTTCGCCACTATTAGCCGACTCGAGCGGTGATTAGGGGACCCTCGCACGTTGGGCTGAGGAGGTTCAAAGAACATGAACAAATTTCAATTTTCAAATGCTCCTACCAGATTCGAGACATGTACATAATTGACATAAAATACGAAGGCCATTAAATATTGCCATGTTATTTCTATTTGATTAGATCTGTAGAACCCCTATAATATAGTAGGAAAAGACAAATGAACTACTTTGGTAAACTTAAGAAAAAACTCTGTTTTGATTGGTACTTTCCCGGCATATTTGCTTGATGAAGTTTTCCCGGGTCTTCCACTGGGTCAGGGGTTCCATATTGACCGACGTTTCGATGCTCGACTCGTGCATCGTCCTCAGAGCAGATGAGAACGATGCACGTCCTCACTTAGCGCTTTGTCTGCACTTCGTCCATTGTCCTCATCTACCCTAAGGATGATGCACGAGTCGAGCATCGAAACGTCGGTCAATAACCCCTGACCCGGTGGAAGACTCGGGAAAACGTCATCAAACTGTTTTGATTACTTCCACGGAAGAATTCTGGAGTAAAATATTTGTTTCAATTACATTAACCAGTTGTAGATATCTTAATGTTGCCATCGTGCAATATGCAACTTTTATTCAACAACTCAGTGATATTGGAGGTATTATAGAGTAGTTCATAGAAACCCATGGAAATATTTTTATTCGTTTTCCTTGGATACTCATAGAATGTAATTTATGTGTGCTTACTTACAACTACGCATTCTTACGATTGCACTTGACAGAAAATTTTATTAAATATCCGACAGGACGGTGTTATTCATTTCATTTCAACGTAAAGTAGTTATATTTACGATAGATGCTGAATTATTATGTAACGCAGGGATGCAAAAATTTTGCGGTCATGTGTCTTCGGTGTCAAGATGACGAGCTATCACACAAATCAAGGTCTCTCTCAGGGGAGAGATGATATGCACCCCCGAAACAACCATATTGGACCCAACCCTTAAAACCTTCCCACCGTACTCCCCATCTTCTATTCGGCCATTCTCCCGGCAATAACAACGCTTGGACACCCTCCTCGTTCTGGTAGGATACGTATCGGATCGATTTTAATAAAATCATCCTTTATTGCCAACCCACTACTCTCCTCTCCCTTGCCTCCTTCCATCCCATCTCGTATCGCCCTCCACCCTACACTGCTTAGTGGTGATTTTTATTTATATTGTCGCTCCTTTAGAAGCCCCCTGCTCCCGTCAATCTCCCTTTCCCGAAGGAAGAAGGGTCACGCAAAGGGGGAAGGGAAAACACTGTCCCGTTAAAGCGATCGATCCACGACAGCTGCAGGGACAAAGGGTGAGGGGGTGGGGGGTTGAAGTAAAGACGGGACCCCTGGGGATGGAGGAAGGAAGAGGAGGGAGAGATTAATGGAAAATCCAAGCACACGAGGAGCTCCTCAAGTTCTTCGTTCCATCGTACGTCGCGCCACTGTTGCCTCCTACCCCACCCCCACCCCCTAAAACCACAGAGCGGCGGTACCCGAGGTGCCGAAATCTCTTTCCTACTTTTTTTTATTTAAATCGCCATCCCCTTATGCGCTGACGCAGCAGCGAATTCCGGTTTCGTCATTTGGCCGCTTCCCCGCTGCGACGGAGGGTTGTCTACCATAGTTTTTTTTATAGGGTCGCTCCCACTTTGATCCGTTCCGGTGGACGAAAGTTTCGCCAGAGTCCCAGTAGGAATATTCAGGTCCGAAGTCCCGAGTTGAAGAAGAAGACTAGTCCGTGCTCTAAATTTAATATTGGAATCAGGAAGCGGAGGATGGATTTATTTGAGAGGGTATACGTTTATATATATATATACATACGTTTATATATATATACATACGTTTATATATATATATATACATATTTTGTGTAGGTGTATTAGCGAAAATCATTCCCTCTGAATATAGTGATTGTGCATCCACGGAGAATTCAAAATCTTCATCAAGTTTTACTTTTTTGTTTTTTTGTTTGAAGCCTTCTCTTTTCACAGCGTATATTATAGTTATCATTATTATTTTAACCTAGTCTGCCTTTTAAGGTACATTTTAGATGGGTAAAAACTTAGGACTGATACATTTCTTCGCCTTTCCTAAAGAAGTAATCTGAAGAACGTAATTACAATAAGATCTTCATCAATTTTGTGTACTTACTTTCTTCCTTCATTTCGTCAAACATTTATACTTTTCCCTTCCTTGCTTTCCTAATGTTCTGATTTCAATTATAGTGCTCAACTTCATTCCATCGCCAATGAAGATGCTTTGCATCCATCTTTCCTGCCTGCTTTGTATTACTAGCAAACAATCCCTATTTCTTCCCCACCATGCCTAGTACATCTTAGTTTCATCTCCTTGCCGTTCATTTTAACAGTTAAAGCCTTTGTCACATCCACATCTAAAAAGCCTCCAATCTACGCCTATCATCTTGCTTTAATGACTATCAAACCATCACTTGTCGAAAAATGTTTCATAAAATGTTTTAAACAAATGTGTTACGTTGATTTTCTTTGTAAATAACCTTAATTATTTAAAATTTCAGGCAAAATATTAGGTAAAGTATAAAAGAGTAGGAATTTTAATCATCTGGAAAAAATCTATTGCCTATTAGGTTTATATTTATCCTTCTCAAATGCTTATTGTATCAAATCTATAAGTGGTGATCTCGTATCCACTTCCCTCGCTGTTTATAATAAATAATTGGCCCTCCCTAACTACAGGATGCAAGCGACAAGCATTGAGTATTTCATAGGATTACTTAAAAGTTAAAAAAAATACGCGGAAGCAGCTCGGCTAAGTACTGGCAGTCAAAGGCTTGGATTTAAAGAGAACAAGCTCCAAAAATTAAAACGGTTCTTAAAATATCAAAAATAAATTATATCCATGACTTCGCACAATCCGCAGAATTACTCCATGTACCATGAACTGAAAATAAATGTTGTTAAGTTTTATAAAATCCCTTATTTATATATTACAATACAATTTGGCCATCAACCATGTGCCAAGGTACAGTTAAACTAATCAATAATTGGAAATCACAGTTACTGAAACAAAACTTGAGTTTATAGCTCAGCCAATCAATAATTAGAAGAAATTGAGGTGATCGCCAAGCCGGTAAGAGCCAAGTCAAATCATCAGAAAGAAAAAATTATTCAGTTAAGATATTTGGCTATTCCCGTCTTCAATCTCCAGACGTTTGAAGGAAAAGGTTTACAAGCATTTCAAGGTAAATTGTTCCAATGCTCTTATTTAGATGTGAGTGTTTATTTATGTCACCCCTTTGAGCAGGCCATTTTAGTTTATGTGCATGATCTCCCGTTCCCTTATTTTGCTTTTACTTTGACATCTCCCCATGCCTCATTCCCCGCGTACGATTCAAGTATTTTCCCCAGACTCCCAACTGTTCGTTTCTCCTTTAATCTTTCCCATCGCTATTGCCCAATAATGTCTCCTACACTATCATTTGAATTTACCTAAAACGAAATGAGTGGCTTTCCTTTGAATCCTTTAAACTGTTTTCTCTAATTTATTGTGATGAGGTTCCCATAAAGTTTATTCCTACTCCAACATAGCTCTTACTAAGGCTAGATAACCATTTTCTTTGGTTATTGTACTGCATTTCATAAGAGTGCAGGTAATAAAATGTAGTGTTTTGTGTGCATTTTCGTTTTATTTAAGGCCATTAGAAAAAGTCACTCTTAGATTTTTACACTTACCAACTACCGGTGTGATTTCTTTTCCCGATTTATAATTATATTCAAGCTTACTTTTGCTAAAATTAATTATTTTGCTTTTCCTACAATTAATGTTCATTTTATTATCCCTCATCCTCTCTTGAACGTTTTTAAATCATCCAGCAATTTCATAGTTGAGGTAATCTCCGTTACAAAGGGTTTCTAATTATTTCAATTTCTTTCCCTGAGGAAAATGCCCCTTGAATACATGTTCCCTGCTTCCCTCTAACATTTTTTCCATTACAACTTATGGCTTAAAATGTTGACTATTCATTTTATTGTAGTTTTTTTATTGTGGTAATTAATTTAAAGGGTTGGTCTTATTTTTGTCGGCTTTATTTCACTCTTGTCTACAAATATAAAATCAAAATTATATTCTCAACCTGTGACATAAACCTAGTTAATTTAATGCGAATGTTGAAAATGAAGCAAGGATGTAACAAATGGGGGATCTAGATGGTGCGGGGGCTAACCTACTGGCTTCCCACCCTGAGGGCGCGGGTTCAAATCCCGGCGGTGTTGAATATTTTTCAGAGGTATCTCGATCCCTACTTGAGGTGCTTTGTGGGGAGCACTTTGAGTGAGTACGCCGTCCGTCGGATGGGACGTTATGCTGCGGACCCCTTGGCGCCTTTCGTAAAGAGTAGGCTAATGCCGACGCCAGGTTTCTCTCCACCCTTCATCATTTCCTGTCCATCCCATATGGCGCAAATGACCTCAGCTGTCGGTCGCCTCCCCTAAATACTACTACTACTACATGTAATAAATATATAGCAAAGCTTGCTTCAATAAACCGTAGGTAGGTACTGAAAATTTTAAGATTTTAAACAAGAAAGAGAATATTTTAGTGAAATTTGATGCAAACATTAGTCCATTCCATAATTATTCTGAAACTTCAATGGAAATTTGATAAATGAACTAATATGAATTTTTCTTAATTATTTTTCTCATTTAAGAGCCAAATTATGCATCAAATGATATTGTAAACTCATAGTAGCACAAGGATATTTTCTATCTCATTTCAAATAAATTTGAGAGAAATTATCATCATCGAAATATAATATCCTCCTGGAAGTTAATACAAGTTAGAAGGACTTTAAATTCCTTCGCGAAACTATGGAAAAAAGGCCGAGTGGCAAAGAGGAACATATAAAATAACCTGTAAAAAAATGAGAATGCAAATAGTTAAAACAAATAGAAGGCGATAGGTTGGCCAATAGGGCTGCTACGAACCATGCATTAAGGGAGAAAATTAGTGATTGTTGATAAACTGGTGACAGTAAAGTTCTTTTTTCTCGCTCTTATGTGTTCGACGCACGTCTCCTGAAACCATATCCCTTGAAAGGATTCTTTGTCCTCTGGTCAAGACTGCTTGGCGTTAATAAAAGCAGTATTCTCAGCAATGCACGTGTTTTTGGGCATCGACTCAAGATAGTACCTACAGAAATTGTTCACTGAATTTGGAAATATTCAAATAAAATTAACTAAAATGATGTGCTGATGAAGTTATTATCAATAAGATTAGGTTAAGTTAGGATAAATTAATTATTATTTCTAACCTACCGACCTATGATAGGTGTTTGATGACTCTGGTATAATATACTACTGCATTCGTAGACCTTAACTAGCTTGATACACACAAGTATCCCATCCTGACATATTGCAGTTAATCATAGCTCTACATACTTCCCTTTTTTCGATCCAAAATGCCTATTCTTCCCCAGTATTATCTGAAGTATTCTCTCCTCTTATCACTGTCTTCGCCATTCCACTACCTCTTAGTATCTCCTAAATTCACTTGTCTTGCCTTCTTCAAATTTCTTCCGACAACTGTCTCTATTACCCTCTCATGCCTCGAACATGTTTTTTTCCTTCCCGTCAATTTATTATTCTTTTACATTCTCCTCGACACCATATCGTAAAATTCTCCAATCTAAGCGTATCCTGCATCAACGTCGTAGTTTCTGAACGATATAAAACGGGGCCTTTATCAAAGTTTTTACTAGTATATTCTTGACACCTTTACGTATGGTACCTTTCACCATCTACCGCCGCAAGAAAGCGATAAACAAAAGAAATATATTTCAGCGGGGGTTTGAAAAAACTAGGGAGATTTCCGACAGAAATATTGCATGCTATAATTAGCTAATACATAGTTAGAAAATAAATTTCCTAATGCCGTTCGTTTTAAAACAATTCACACGCTCAGAATGTGACATCTTTCCTATCATAATTTTTTAAAAATATGATTTGTAAGCAGAATGGGCGCAAAGAAAGGAATGAAACTAATAAAGTTCTTATAACCTTTTGGAGGGAGAGAGCTTTGTTTGGAAAAATTTTAAAAAATTGGAATATAAATGAATGAAGTCAATATAAGGGGATGGTGAAATGGTAAGCACTTGATAGGAGAGTGAGTGCTGGGGGTTTATTGCAGAGGCGGATCATCTATCCTCTTCTCGCTATCATAGAATAGCATGCTCCATTTTTTAAACGATTTTTTTTATTTATTCCAAACGTTGTTGTGAATTTATGGGAAATTATTCCTCTAATAACATTCATTTTCTCGTTAGTTTTCACGGCTCTTTATTATTTTTTATTTTCTCATCTCTTGATAACAGCCGTTCAAATGGAAAAAATCCAATGTTTCTTGTACCCTAAAGCCATGCTGACCTTGTTTCCACTACTTCATTTAAAGGCTTTTTATCTCGGCTTTATTCACGCCAGTATGTTTCATTATTTTTCATCGAGTTGGATATTTTTGTTATTTTTTCCTAGAGGATTTAAAACTCATCAGATCATTCCAAATTATTGCTGTATACGAGGGTGCATGCAAGAAAACTATGACATCATAATTCACTTGCTATGAAAGTTAATCCAAGCTATTTGATTGAGTTCATTAACTGCTCATCCACTACAAATATTATTTGGATTTCAATGCGCATCGTTGTTCTCTCTTTACTTCCACTGCCAGCATTCTATTTCATTTGACTTGTAAATCTTCTTTTCTTTTAAGCTAGACGCGCCTAACTCCTTCAAGATTGAATCGCCTTACTGTCCATATGACTGTAAACCGATGTCTCAGAACAGGCAAATTCATTATACGTTGACTGGTATTTTGCATTCTCTTCTAGGATATGGGACCTGAGTCTATACTTGAGTCCTTGCCAATGACTTCGCGTTTTTCACCTGATAAGTAATAGATCTTTAGCAAAGTATCGCCATAAGTAATTCTGTTCTACAAAATGTTTGTCTCATGTGTAGTGCATCTAACTTCTCTACGTAATATATTCACATTAATCTGGCTCCTCTTCTGGGAAATCGTAGCAATCATGTTCTCCTGAGAATTCCTAGTATTTTTTGGAGCAATAATGACAAGGATCAATTTTTATAATCTGTTATAATCTGCAATCTAATTAAGTCCTTCTTTCAAGAGCGTGTTAGCAACGCTGAGAAGATTTTATCAATTTCTGGTCTCTTGCCCTCCCATTAATCCCTCTCTGCAACATTACAATCTGATCTCAAAATAGATTTCCTCTTTTTAGCGCTAATCCAGTGTCTTCATCCAGTATTCCTTTGTCCAGGTTTATCCCATTCAAAAGCCTCTCCGGGTTCCTTTCATCTCTTATCTTTACCTTCGTTTTTCATCAAAAAATCAACTCACTTTATTTGGATTTCATTACCTTCGTATAACTTTGCTTGAAGTGACTTCTTACAGTTTTATAAGCTGCTTTAACTTTTCTCCGCGATAAGTTGTCCTCCCACTTCTTTGGGTAAGTTTTTCATCCACTTCCCGATGGATTTTCTTGACTTAGCAGATAATTATAATTCTTTCATTTTACCACCATCGTGTGCCGCCTTTCTCGAGTTCATACTTTTTTTCCCTCTACTAAACCCGATAGTTCATCCGTAATCTGAATATCCCTCTTAATACTTTCCTCATCCCCGACTTCTTTCAATGTTACTTTCAATAGTCTGTGACCCTGATACGAGTATTTTCACGCCTTAATTCATGAAATTATTAACCATTTCCTGACGCTCATAATAACAATTATGTATGGTACATATCAATATATTTGAGTGCACACTAACAACAGTTTAATTGAGCTTGACCTTCACTGGGAGTGACTTTGCAATTTTCGCACATTTTTTCACTCCAATCCGGCATGACATCTATGAATTTTGCAGTTGGCAGTGTGTCCGGCATGAGATCAATATTGCCCTAAAAACGAGAGTATTCAGGATCTATAAAAGTAATAAAGAAACGCTAACTATTATATTAGAAAAGGGACATTAACTAGAGTAATAGGTGGAGAAATTGATGTATTTGTGCAGTAATTTGGAGGAACATGGGCTTAAAGATAAGAACATAAGGAGAAAAACTGATTTGGCTGAAAATGTACGTCAAGAGAAATTAAAGCATGTTTACTGAGTGAAAATGTAAAAAAAATTGGTGAAACCTTCATTAATATGGATCGCATTCATTATTGGACGTGAAACCTGATCATAGAGGTAAAATATTGTGAGTATATTAGAGGCTTTTGAAATGTGGATTTAGAGAAGAACGTAGAAAAAATTTTGAACCCAGAGGAGGACGGACGCTGAAGTTTTTAATATGGTGGGCCAAGAGCTTGGTGAAGAAGTTACTTGGTGTGATCAGAAAAGCCAAAAAAACTGGTTGGAGGAAACGCGAAGAGATAATCGGATCTTGAAGGTCATATAGAAAGGAGAATGTCTGGTAACCGAAGTAGAGGAAGGAAGAAAATTGGCTTTTCAGAGAGCATGGATGCCGGTAAATGTTACCACGAAATGAAGAAGGAAATAATGCAGGGAAAAAACATAAGGAAGTTCTTGCAATTCGTAGAATACAGCAGCCGTTGCGGACCGTCCAAAAGTTGCCTTTTAAAAGGAACTATATACATTGAATGAAATGAGCGTGGGCTACTAAGTTCTGATCACCGCCGTCACCCAAAAACAGAAAGTTTCCTTAATTTCGCCACAACAATAAGAATTTTAAATCCTCTTGTGGAACCTGATTCTTTATGCAAATCACATTCCGCAATGGTTTGCAAAAAAAAGTTTTAAAAATACTGGAACTTACTGAGTGAAAAACTTAAGTTGTCTTTCTACTCAAAATGCATTTCATTTGGCAAATTTCAATCTAACCTCTTTCTTTTTTAACCGGTAAAAGAATTGTATTTGCTATTAGCATTAGTGTAGAAACGAGTTGATTTCATCACCCTTAAACAAGAGTGTCCTTCTGCCAACTAATTTCAGTGGACCTCGTGACGTAATTAATGCTGAAAGGCTATTTTAAGGTCGTGGATACAGAATCATGCAATCATTCGTTTTCATGTTGCTTATAAACTAGTCTTACTCATGGAGAATACGGTTCATTATCCCAACTTCTTTTTTTATTTTTACACATTAAAATCCATATGTGTAGATAGACAGTATGAGGTGGCACACAAATTTGGGTTCCTTGCCTTCTTCTACTATTATGTGCGTCTTCCCTTCAATAAGCTTCGTATACACTTAATTTTTCACCACAACACTTTATCATTGAAGTCGATTCAAACGAGTGAACCGGCCGTTGGACCCGCCATGCGACTTTTGAGTCCGTATGATACGATGTCAGAGCGTGTCTATCCTACCGAACGCTGAGTCCTTGACACCACGACCTGAATGAGTAAAACGAAATACACCACTTTGACAAATAGCTCAGAGACGCGAACACCTGAGGACGGCGCTCAAGGTAGTATATATTTTTCAAGGCGCACAGTAACCAGACCGTGTAGTCTCCTCGCCAGTTACTGCGGAGCAAATCCCTCGGTCGATGAGAAATCCGAACACACTCCAGATTTGAGTTTTCTTTCCCGCAATTCCTTGGGATTTTACTTTGAAGTTATAACATAATGACCGAATTAAAGTTCTTTCAAAAAAATCGTTTTTCACATTACATTTCACATTCGTTCCAACTGCAGCCGCTTTGCTTGTTGACAGAAAGCGTCAAAATAATAGTACCTCCCCACGTATATTTTGGAACGTACTATGAATCAAACAAAAAAAGTCCACATTTTTAAACTAAATCATCTCCAAAATTTAATTTTATAATATTACCCTACATATGTGGAATACATTTACCCATATTAAATAGACAAGTAACTTAAGCTAAAACTACACGGATGGCATTTATGTCATCATTATTTCATTATTAGTAAACATTTATGAAGAGGTTGGAAGTTGAATTCTAAGATATGAAGGGCCTGTCCGAAAAATGGGTAGAATAAATCCGGAAAAAAATACTGTAGATCAAAGTAAAAATTGCTAAAATTCTTCAAAATTGCACTATTGTGAATCGACACACCGGTGGCAGCGCCTCTGACAGTCGTGGTACGCTTCCTGGAGTCGACGGGAACCTCGCTCCAGCCACGGCCTCTTTGGCTTTATCCAACATGCTAAAATGGTTGTCTTTCTAGCTCATTATTATCCTTGGGGACGAAAAGAAGTCCGACGGTGCCACAACGGGGCTGTAAAAGGGTAGCTGGGACAGCGTTATCACCTTAAGCTTGGCCAGGTACTTGGTCAAGAGGAAGGCGGTTTGGGACGGCTCGTCGTCCCGGTATACAGCCTCAAGTTGGTAAAGATCTCCTTTTTAACACGTGGCACCCTTAACCGCAGTCTTTCAAGGGCTTTCACGAAGAACCTACAGTTCACTGCCTGTCCTTGAGGCACAAACTCTTTGTGGATAACGCCTTTTGAATCGAAAATTACTTCGAGAAAAAGACTTATTTTTTAGACGGGCCCTGTATAGTATACAAAAGTATAAGTCGTTGAAAAATTTACATCTAAATCAGATACCCTGTGAATTGCAGAAAAGAGTTAGTCCACTGGAAATGGGTCGCAGAATGAGGGAGACTACGTGTGTCACCGATGAAAGAGGATAGAATAGATCGTTCGATTATAGGAAAGAGGAGGATGTCAATTATAATCGGTCGAAGGAGTGAATATTGAATGGGTCAATCCCATCTATTGAAGAACGTGATTCTGCTCTATTCATTAGATTTTGAGAAAACATAAAAACTCCTATGCATGAAAAAATATAAATGGATGAAAAGAAATTTTTTATGCGAGAAGAGCAAATTTTTCTCACGATTATTGTGATGCGATTCTTCACAAGGGGAAGTCCTTAAACTGCGCGAAGCTACTTTCGGCTTTTTTTCCCTTTCCTCCATGCGAGGGTCTTTAATATATAAACTACTCTTCCCCCATCGTGCGTAATTATCGATGTTCTCCTGGTAAATAAAGCAGAGTCATTTTCTTAAAAAAGAAAAATAATGACGCTTAGTAATGACGGGAATATTTTTCACGACAATTTATCTAAGAAAGATCCAGGCTCTGAAAAACACGCTATGTACACTATTTCGGATGGCAACTTGTTATTTTTATTCACAATCAGTGAACTGAAACAAATACCTGGTAATTTTTCAATCGTTTGATAAATCTTAAGATAATCCTGGAGCGGCAGTTTCAGTAGTGAGAAATTACACACATATAATCTTTGGAGATCAAACTCAATTAAAATTCATTCTCAATTAACAATGGAATAATGCATACTGAAATAGTTCAATGAAAAGTCTACATAATATTACACCTGAGCCTCAACTACGGAAATTATATTACATTGAACAACACCCTCCACACTCCTTCCCAATAGCCTTACGTAATTTAAGGGCAGCCCGTAATCACAAAAATATGTACTTTTTCATTTAGGTAACATAGATTAAGAATAAAATATAGTATTCATGAAGATAATTTGATACTAGAATAAATTATTTTATACGATTCAAATAGACTTCCAGCTCCAAAAAGTAAGCGTTGGTTCCACATGATCATGCAATCCGGGGATTGGCAGGCTTTCGTATCTCACCTTGTTTGGGAATGATTTCCACCCGAACGCTCTCTCATCCTCGAATCACAGCACGGAGAAAGGGTTTCTCTCCTCCGTGACGGTTCCCTCGGAAAAATGACAAATGGATGTCGGGGCCATCAATGCCTTGAAGAAGGGAAGGGTGCATGGAATAAGCGACACTTCGTCAAATGACGGATCCGAATGGAGCCTAAGATTCCACACCACCACTGACACTCCACACCATCACCGAGAAAAAGCTCTGAGACCATATCTTGGGAACAAGAGTACATTTTCACACATATAGGGAATCCAAGTAGCTACTCACTACGTATATTCGGAGACAGCATGAAAAAACTAGTGTTTGTCAAGCGTATGGTTGAATAAGATGAAAAAAAATGACAAAAGTAAAGAAATTCCCTTCTAGTTAAATCTCACTGCGAATATTCCGTTAGCATCTGGGATCCATCTTACTAGAATCCGATTCATGAATTGTGAGAAATTCAAGAGGAAATCGGAGAGGACAAACCGTCCTAAATGTTTTTTTTGTAAATTCTGAGTGGGATTCCCTGAAAACATGAGCATTCAAATTCTGAAATATTCTTCATTTTTGCAGTTCATCGAATGCGGACTTCACTTGGAGTAACGATTAAATAATCCGGGTATCGCAAAGCGTAAGTGCATGATAGACGAATACGAAAAAATCACAGAATAAGACAAAAAATCACAGAAGAAATTTAGAATCAAAGAAACGCTATTTTACCGGAATGATTGACGCAAAACGAAATGGAGATTATCTTAATATTGTTTTCTAATTGAATTAATATTTCTCTTGCCTCTTTACACAGCCATAAATCTTTCTGGTGGATATCTGGACCATATTTTGTCACAAAGTGATTAATGAGGAAGAGCGTTTGTTGATTGCTAAATTTCTCTGGGGCGTAACATTTGTGCTTTCAGTGTATACATCTCTATTATTCTTTTTTCCTGAGCCGGTATAATTTTTCCTTATATATCACGCTATCTCACTCTAAATCAGTTCAATGTGGACTCTATTTTCACTATTATTTTCAGGCAGGTCATTTTTACTAGAACCCTACCGATACAAAAACCTTTAATGGCCGGATCAGAGCAGTCCCAACCCAAATCTGCTTACGTATAAGTAGCTTAACCTGTTCCTTCCAAAGAGAAGACGGAAGAGACAAATCTTGTGGGTATTAAGCCAATGGGGCTTAGACGTATTAATGCGTGTGTATTTGGCAATTAGGATAATGTCTCCAATCGTAATTCCCGAAAAAGCATTTTACCAGTCCAATGATAGCTCAAGTGCATTGACTCTTACCAACGTTATAATTGACTTTAAAATCTATTGACTGAAGAATTGGACATTTTAACGAATGGTTTTGAGAATACTAAACTAAATTAGAGTGAAAAATTAAGAATAACAGTTCGATTTCTTAAGAAAAATTCATAGTAGTGGAAACATGACCGATGGGTAATTTCAATATCAAAAATCAAATTAATAAGCTTCGAAATATCCAGGTTATTCCAAAAGTTTGCTCATTATGCCTTAAAATACAATACTACTGAACTAGAGTTCTCCCTTTATCTAATTCGTTGTAAATTCTACCACACTCTAAAAATTTCTTGTATTTGGTCTGTGCGTTTCTTTTGGCTTAATGCCTTTTTTGAGGAAACTTTTCTTATATTAATATTGTATTTTTGCCACGATTGCCTAGTCCACCTGGTCCATCTCTTTTGTTTAGCTTCTAAAACTCCACTCTTCTGAAGACTTCCCAATCGCTCATGTCTTACAAACTAGCCAACGCAAAGAATTTTCATATATTTTTATTCGCAAACATTTTGTGCATAACTTAATTATAACACATTTAATTTTTAGCTAAAATTACAGTCTATTTGTGGAATAAATTTCTTTGATTTGACTCTTGTATTGTCTCCGTGGTGAAAGGGCAAGTATTACAACATTATTCAAGAATAAATGCACTTTCTACGCATTTATTTAAACAAAAGAGGCGAAAGCAAAAAAATATACGTTTTCTTCGTATATATCTACTATGCTCAAGCGCTCTTACTACAGCAAGGTTTAGAATTTGAATAGCTGCCCTGCATAATTTTGCGTGCTAAAAAACGGCTAATTTATGCATTCGACTAGTAAAATTTCTTGCTATATAAGTTTTAACTATACACTTAAGTGTTACATAATCAATATTTCAAAAGAGGAAGTACCTAAAAAGAAAGCTCTTAAAGCTCTATCTGATTTGTTTTGCTCAGACCTCAGGCCTCCATTTTGAATTATCCTTCAGGAAGATTTTAATTCTCATAGCTGTAGAGACAACCTTTACAGAGAAAAACTTGTATTTTGAAATTCATTTGGAGTAGAGCCAGAATTAATTTCGTGGATCTCTGGAAACGTCAATATCAGCGGTGGGTCCATTTTGCATATGGCTCCCTGAGATTTTAGGGTAGCAGGATAACATATATTAACAATTCATTTTGATATAGTCGCATATAATGCAACCTTTGCCTCGATTAAATTTCGGATAAATCAAAGCTAATGCACATTCAGTCCACTTGGTGATTTCGCGTGCCGTGAAGCTCCAGCAAGAGGTCTTCGAAGGAGCCTTCGTAGGCAGAAGTCACAGAAGGAAGTTTCCTCTTTGCTGAATGTCTCTTTGGCTACTTCTCCTGAATGTTGATAGCTTCCAAAGTTTCTAACCCTTTACTGTTGCTAGATCATTGTTTCCTCATTCACCGATGGACCGTAAATTTCGAATAAGTTGAAGGGTAGCAGGAAAAACTTTCTAAGTGTAATTACTTTTCAATACTTAGTAGCACGCATGCGCGCGATTTCAAAAACGTAATTTATTCTCATTTGTTAAGCGGTGTTTCATTTCAGAAGAGGAAGATTTATCATTCCTTTAGGCTGGAGATCTGATGAGAATTTATTCTTAAAATTACTTTTTTATTTTCAAAGGATTAGAAACTCAAAATTGTTGGGGCACTGCAGAAAATTGTGGAAGTGTGACGTGAGACCAGTTCTGCACGGAGTGGGACGACTTCCGGCCGGAGTACAAGATGGCGGTCATAGTTAAAGGACTAAATTGGGCTTCCCCAATCCTTACGCCTTGCTTAATGGCCGCGTGAATTTTTTTGCACTAGGATGATCGTAACTTCCGAAGGGAAAGGAATTGATGTGGGCAAGGCACTGAAAGTTTAATCATCATTGGTAATTCACCTCGAAAACGTAGGTTTCCGACGTTTTCTAACAATTAATATGCATTAATTTTCACTCTCTCAACTGTTTTTCTGGCATTATTTCTAATTTTATTCCCTACTACTTCCTTCCGGCCCTCATCTCGTCCAATAATCCTATGCCTTTCATTACTCTTTCCCACTCACGTAACATTCACCCTTCTATTCCGACATTTAGTGTCTCACTGCCTCTCAATCCTTCCTCCAATGACTTCCTTTTTCGAATTTTTCCCTGTAACTTCCACTCTTCACCCAACCTAGTTAAAACTTTAGCGATTTTCTTCCTCACTCTCCACCTCCATTGTCCGTCACACCCACATATCAAAATTGACAGCGCTTCACTGCATATCATAGTATTCACTGATCATTTCTTAATGCCTTTATTTAGCGCACTCGTCACCAGCTTACGTCACCCTCTGTCACAGTTTTTATCACTTATTCTTCGTGCCCGCATAGCAAAATGCTTCCATCTAGGATGGTTGTCTTAAATCATAGACCATAATTCGGATCTTTTACAGTGCTACATTTCAAAATCTCTCTAAATATTTTAATTGAATCTTTCCATTACACGAGGTTTGTCCAATATATACGTGAACTAAGACCATAAAAACTATTTTGCAAAATTTAGTCCACAGCGATTTTGTCCCCTTCTTCAAAGTACTCTCCATTCGTTGCTATGCACTTATTCTATCTTCTTTTCCAATGTTTAAAGCACCCTTGGAAGTCCTCGGCAGATAGGCCTCGGCTGATGTGTCCACATCTTCCCAGTGATGTCCCCTCATCACATTTTTACATTTTGAGAATAGAAAAAAGTCGCAGAGGGCGAGATCTGGCTAATGAGCAGGCCAGTTCCTTTCCCAGGTAGATCTGGTACCCGAAAAATTACATAGCTTGGGTGAAGCTGCAGGTGCCAGAGTGCCTTGCACGGGAATCGAACCCGGAACCCTCCGGTCAGCAGTCCAACTCTCTACCTCGTAGACTACCGCGACTCATGGCTTATATATATATATATATATATATATATATATATATATATATATATATATATATATATATATATATATATACATACATTCAAACACGAAATACCGCCGAACGGCGAATAAATACTCATATATACAGAAACAGATATAAGTATATATGAGTATATATATATATAGTATATATATATATATTTATTTATTTATTTATTTATTATATATACATATATTATATACATGTACATATATATAATTATATATATGTGGGTCGCGGTAGTCCATGGGGTAGAGCTTTGAATTACTGACCGGAGGGGCCCAGGTTCGATTCCTGGGCAAGTCTCAGAACACATTGCAGCTCCACCCAATCTATGTTATTTTTCGGGTACCAGATCTTCCTGGGAAACTATACCCGAGGAAAGGAACTGGCCCCCCTAACCTGATGTGTGAATATCACACGCCGTCGGGCTTAGTATCGGGTGAACTCTACCATCACCTATCAAACCGACCTTGGGGTTGATTACTGTGTTTATGTATTATATTTAAAACTTTCCACGTGTCGTAGTGCCAAAAAAAGCTGTTTCACTTCGACTTAAACAACTGGCTAGATGGAAATTCTGATCGAGGAAATGTTGATGTGAAGAGTTATGGAAATTCGATTGAAATCATTAATGCGACTTCTGGAGTCCCATATATTGTATTAATATCTCTAAATGTAAAATAAGTGCAGATAAACACGAGTCTAGTGTGCCCACCAACTCATTCTCAATTCGGACTGAGGTTTAAATGGTTTGAGACCGTTTCACAAAAGTGGCAAATAACTTCCACACGTCAATTCTAATGTTTCTTTTTGAGACAATTAATGATTTTTCCTGCAGCTGTCATCATTTGGTGTCGTACACTAAGTTCACATCCCCTTTAATAAATAATGATTGAAGGTACCTTTGATGGACGATGGATTATTATTGCTTTATGAATAAAAGAATCTAAATGTTAAGTAATAAGCAAATTCAAAAAAGCAATTATAAATTGATTCATATATCGGCGGTAGTAGAGCATGCCTATTATCGTCTGGCCCAGTTCTCCTGTGGACTTCGCCGTAAATATTTCATTTCTTTTGACTTTTCACGGTGTTACCCCTTCAGAATTTTGCATTTCATGATCTTTCCCCTCCCATTTTTATGGGCAAGATGGAACATTATGCACTTAAAAGGGGCCATAGATTCCGCAGCGCGTGGGGAGGGTGGGACCGCGACGATAGGAAGGGAAGGGGGTAGAAAGAGAGAGAGATCTGAAAAGGGAGGGGAGTCAGAAGAGGGGATAAAAGAGGGGAGGAGATCGCGTTCATTGCCAGGAAATAAAGGGTCTTGTAGAGGACAGAGGACGGGCGTAAACCATCCAAGCAGGCGAACGACGCTGCTTATTTCAAATGGTGTTTTGCTTGGATGAGGGAAATAATTTTTTTTTACTGTTTCCAACATCCTTAACGATTTGAAGAAGTTATGCTTCCGTGAAATAACCGGAATCCGAAATTACAATGGTACAAGATTTTCAGGAAGGAGTTTCATCAGTTTTGTGATAATGTGTGTACGAAACAGAACCTTTATTTTCTCTGGAGAACGATTTAACGTAGCACCGACCTTTAGACCTGACTTAATAAATTGTGAAGTTTCCTAAAGAGTCTTTAAACCCATGAAACTGTAACAAGAAATATGGATACAGGAAATTTATTAGCGTTAAACTTTTTCTATTCATTTGTTACTTAACATTCAACCATCAACACATTGGAGTTTTCCTTGTTATATTAATGCACAGATATTTGCATATTCCTAGCTATATTTATGCACAGACATTTGCATAATTCCTTGGTAAATTTATACACAGAAATTTTAATAGTGGCAAAGATTGAGATTGATTCGATGTTCTTAATTTCCTCTTGATTTCTTCGGTTAATTTCGCCTTTTACTTATAGTAACGAGCCCAAAATGTAAGTGTTGCTTATGTAACATTATATGTGAGCATAAATAATAAGTCTACCAATATGCACGTATTATGTTATTGTTGAGTCGATTTCGATGCCTTAATCTTTCATCTTTTGAAGAAATGAACAACTGCCGCTCCACCTTTCTTTGTCCTTCGCATCGTTTTTATCCATTCATAACTCCTTCCCATTATTGTTCCCACCACTTTGGCCGTTTTTTTTTCTTTCTCTTTCTCCGTTACTCTCCATCGTACCTTCAATTATTTATCTTTCAAACGGTCTCTTTTCACAATATCTAAGCCACTTCTTCTTTAAAAATTAAAAAAAAATACGGTGTAAAAATTCTGTTATGTGGAAATGGAAAGTTTTATTTGTTAATTCCTTTTCATTATAATCGAATTTCACAAATTATGGACCCCAATGATCTCCCAAATTAAACCGTAACGTTTGAATCAGGTTTTTTTCTAATTCTTAAGTAAAAACGCTATCAGAGAACGATGAATACTGGTGATTGTTACCGCGCAGGAAATGATCAAAAAGTGTTTTTTAAACTTGTTTACAAGTTAAATGTTATTTTTATTATGAAATTTATAAGGATATTCCCCATGACATTTTTCAAACGTTTGCCTCCAATGCATTGCTGTCCTCTGAAAGTGTATAAGAAAAATTATTCGTGCAGTAGGTGCTCGACGTCTGATTGAACAACTCAGCTGTCCAGTTCATCTCGTTTTCATACGTACGTAATTTTTCATTTGAATTCTTCATTCAACTCACTATACCCACAGTTAAGTAGTACAACGGCACTTGATCACGTCTTGAAAATTTTGCAAAAGCTATTTATAAGGAAAAATCTAAATAAAACATTCGAAAAACTTCTTAGGATAAAATGCGCTGTATAATCTTTAATCCTAAGGAAATCTATCAGAGTAATAAGGATTCATATGGTACTAACTTTAGTAGAAGCACATATCAGTTATATTATTAGTGTTTCTGATTGTTCTATTTGTCGATATTATGCAAGATAACATGCTAATCATACATTTTAATTTCTATTTAAAACAGAAGCTTTTGAGAATACTGTCGTCAATGCTATACCTTATTCGACAAAAATTAAAATGTAGAAACCCGAGTAAACGGTCAATTATGAAAGCCATAGGCAACGCGACTATAAATGGCAGCATAGCAATACTGATCGGGAATGTAGTGGAGGAACTGCTCTTTCAACGAAGCCGGTTGCTAGTTTTCTCCGAGCAGTCTGAGTGTAAAAACATGCCTCCACGTGAAGTGTGTTTTTCGATTTGTTAACATGGATCGCCCAGCCACACGCCTCATGCCCCCAGTCACACTTCCTTCATCGTTACCAACTTACTGGTCCTAAGCACCAAATTTTAAGGTCCAAAGGTGGTCCCCCAGCCCCCTTACAGTACCGACTCGGCTCCGTGTGTCTTTTTTTTTGTTTCCCCGACTGAAGAGAGAGCGGAAAGGAAAGCATTGGGAGAAACCGAGGAAAACATCCAAAAGCATGTTACAACATTCCGGAGAGAAATTCCCGTTGAAGGGTTTCAGGGTGCCTTTCAGGCGTGGCAGACACGTCTCCGCAAGTGTATTGATGCAGGGGGAGAGTACATATCTTTATTTAACTCTGCGTTAACCAACAATATATTTCGCCGATTGTTAGAAAAATCTATTGCCAATAATTTACACTTAATTCAAAGCAAGTCATCAAGCATTCTTTAAGTAGAGATATTTCCAAAGGAAATGGAAGGGCTTTGTTGGTTCTCGATGCCTTTCACCTTCGTCTCTCTGATTACCCCGCCATCGATATTACTGCCGCCTGGTGACGCGGTGCAGAATCCAAACGAGAAGGACACTCCTCCCCCCCCCCCCAATTTCCCCTCTTTGATTTAATTTCGAAGATCCCGAGATAGCCAATGGATGTGGCGAGAATGGCGACGATATCGAGGGAGTTTCAGGGGATAGGAGAGGAAAAGATATCCCTTAAAGGTCGTCCCGTCCTTATTGGAGGAATGCTACCGTGCACATGGGCAAATATAATGGGGCAAGACAGTAAATACGTCCAAAAAGATAAAAAATACGATCCGCGAAATGCTTACCTGGATGCTATTTCGATTATTAAATCTTTGGCAACATTACTACACTCTGCCTATCATTTGGCTTTCATCCCTAAACCCACTGAATTAAAGTCTTATGGCTGCCGTCTCACACTCATGGGCAGATGAAGTTCAATGTCTCACTCGTGCAATGTTTCGCGTCATGGTATTCTTTTAGCGGAACAACAGGGTAGGTAACAATAGGGGGTATATCGTGGCTGTAAGGTGCTGGTCAATGAAATTTTCACCAAACCTATCAACTTTTTCTGAAAAAAATGGAGTCATACGAGGTCTGACATAATAATAATATGAGCAGTTCTTCTGCAGCCAAGAAGGCCTGGACCATACCTTCGATTTACAGCCCAAAAGGGTCAACGACACTTCTGAATAACTGGAAAAACTTTATTGTCTTTCCATCTAATGAAAATTTTTTAAAGCATTCATCTCCATTTTCAACTATCAGGAAAAATGTTGTGACATACCTATTGGTTTTCCCTACGCCCTCTTTCGCTGCCTAGGAAATACGAATTATCACGAAAGCCATATACGGGGATGGGTCTCTATTTTTACGGGGGGGGGGGTGTGACGCAATGAGCTTGGTTCGCTAACAGCAACGGGGAAAGAGGATCTCCGTCAGGGTCGATTTTTTACAATGGGAGATTTATATAATTTCGACAAAATTCATGTCCTGTGGCGACTGTATCCAAACAAAAGTTACTAAAAGTAAAAAAGAGTAAACATCAGTCGACTAACGGAAATGAAATGAAATTGGAAGCTAGCGAAGATCACGGAAAATTCCAATGCACCAAAGGACTTTGTGTGGGAGACTTTGAGGGAGGGATTATGATTAAAGCCTCTCCATCCCTTCCGAAGTCCAAGAAAAAAGCGATTATTTGATGCAACTGTTTTCTCACCCGTCACGACATTATGTTGTACCCGGTATTTCAATGTTTTGAAGATATTCTGAAAAGAGCCTGCGTGTGAGAATATACTCCATAGTATGTGCAGTTCCCGTAGTAAGTTCCCGAGAAGATTGAAAAAGGTGGAACCCCGAGCTCAAATATTTTCAGTTTTCGAATCATATGTACAGGTGTTAATGTTTCAGGTATTGTTATATTGAGCAAGAATACTACTGTATGAAAAGATCATGAACTTTAAATGTTTATGAGCAAGGTAAATTAAAGCCTCTAGATATATAGTTACAGACACATGAGGTCCGATTCAGGTATAGACTTCCAGAGTTTAAGATAAATGTTCAAATATATTTGACTCCTTCTGCTCAGCTAAGTCGAGACGCTGTCTCGAAAATGATGAGAATTTTTCCTAGGATTTTTTGCTTTAGCGAGATTTGCATACTTAGTTTTTCATGAGATACAATCGAATCTTAAAAAAATTTAAATATTTTGATTATTTACCGTGATCTAAATATTAGTCTTATCATACTAGAGGAACATTTTCACACATGTGCGTCATGTTCATCAATTGTCCTTTATAAAGAAGAACTTCGCGGTATATGTACTCATTTCCTCTCCTGTACTAGTGACAATTAAATCCAAGACTTTCGGATGAATTTATTTAAGCTTATGAATCTGCGGATCAGCTTCAGAAAGTCTATTCCCTACGATTCGTCCTTTCAAGTTCGTTAAGGAACGGGAAAGAATGTCCTATCACGAGAAATTCTTGAAAATCGTTCATTTCGAAGAGGATATTGGGAACATTTAGTCGTTTGGAATTGAACTAGCACGATAAAAAGTTGTGAAATTGCAATAAATACATATGCAGAAGCAACAGTGGATGATTCCATGAATATTGGCTTCGACGTTTGAGGAAAGGTAAACTGGCAACGGGTGAATATTTACCGAATTGAATGGATTCCAACGCGCAGGAACTCGGTGGGTGGTAAATATAGTCGCTCGTGCCGAAAAGTAAACACCATTGTATTATAGTAACAAATATAATTGATGTTATATCAATGCATTTTGACTTTAAATTACCTATAACATATTACCTATATTGATGCGTGTGCATCACGTCGAGTAATTAAAAATGAGTGCATTCAGAAATTTCCTTAATTAATAATATATGAAATTGGCATTGCGTCTAATGATTGAAATCTGGCTCTTTTTTTAAAGGAATGTTAAATTTGACTTCTAGGAATGTAGTTATGTTACTCGTAATATTTACTATGATAGAACTTTTCTTCGTTTTATTGAAAGAGTCGTCAAGATAATGTTTTGTTTCGATATTTTTGGTTGAAAATTCATAGATTTTCATTTTTTACACCACGCCGCGCTTCATTTATTCTTTAGAAGGATGAAAAGAAAGTGTCAAATGCAGAGGATTTATTATTTTGCGCAGGTGTTTAAACCTATACACCTTATTTAAAAATTGCTGACTTAAATATATTCACAGGTGGAGAATAATGTAGAATAAATTTTCAAACACGTGTCAACGTGAGAATCAAACGGCGGCCATAGTTAATTTTTCTGGGTGGAAGCGCGGCGTGGTGTAAAAAATGAAAATCTATGAATTTTCAACCAAAAATATCGAAACAAAACATTATCTTGACGACTCTTTCAATAAAACGAAGAAAAGTTCTATCATAGTAAATATTACGAGTAACATAACTACATTCCTAGAAGTCAAATTTAATATTCCTTTTAAAAAAAATTGCCGAATTTAAATATAACAATTGATTTCAAATTATTATGCAAAGCAATAATTTCAACAAACTTGATTCCGTTGTCCTGGTGAGGGGGAATTACTGAATTTTCAGTCGAATGATTAAGTTCAGGATTTTTAACTCTTTAACAACTCTTACCCCACATTTTCCCATTTTACTTATACATCGGAGAGAAGAATCGAAATAAATCTTTACTAACGAAGAGCTAAAGTTGCTCTAATGCTGACTAGCTTGGGTTTAATGCTGTAAGAGGGAAAACTAGACATGCTTGATTTCAAAAAACATATCAATGAAAAACCGTCGATTGTTACGATTTGAGAGAGGAAATAATTTTAGCAGGAGACGGGGCTACCAAAGGAGCCGATTTAAATATTACATTCCCATAAGGTACTATTTTTCCTTTCACGTAATTGCTGAAAACGATAGCTGGAAATACAGTGTATGCTAATTACAACTTCTCAAAAATAAAACTGTTAGAAACACCAATAGTCATCAATTTGTAAGGGCCTGTGGCTTAAAACCCCCTGCCGCGCGCTATGGTGGCAGTATGAAGGGGGTTTATTGTATAGTGAGATGTTGGGTTATGTTTTGTTAGGAGAGAAAAGAAAATTATTTGGTAACTTAAGTCCATCCAAAACCTTCATCTAAAACCCTCCATATTAACCTCTAATTTACCTATAATAGTAATAATAACTGAATGATGCGCTTCTTCAACAGATGAACTTAGGAAAACGTATTTCTCTTTGGTAGTCTATCGTGTGAAATAGATTTTGGATGGACACTGATTTAACATCGCTACATTTCTTATCTTCATCTAACAACCCCGACCCCGGTGGCGGCGGGGTAACGTCCTCGTCTGCCATTCCAAGGGTCGCGGGTTCGATTCCCGCCTTGGTGAGTTTTCCTCCACCTAGGGCTTGGGTGTTTGTAAATGTGATTATTGTTATCGTTGTTAATAGTTCGATGTAAAGGCCAGAATGCGCTGTTTTCGTACTTATACTGAATAAATAAATAAATAAATAAATAAGATAACCTGACGTACCCACTACGTTTAACTGTTCTTCAATTCCACATACGTCCATCTCCCATTCATTCTGTCTAACATGCCAATCCTTTTCCTCCCGCTACCTCGCCTGCCTAACGCTATACTCTCTATCAAAGTCCCCAACATTCCAACGCCGATTTCAATTGCTCGGCATCCACCTTTAAATTTCTCTCCTCCTTCACCATGGCTACTCCCTACCTCTTCGTTTGATTTCCTTTCCGTACAGAAAATGTATTTAGAAGGTAAAATAAATTTCACATTGCATCTCAGATGTCACGTTTTGAGCATGAGACATGTAATTACAGAAAATTTTAATTCGGTTTTACATACATTTTCACTATGAGATAAACCGCGAAAAGAGTAGGTGTAAAGCGGTTATATCGAGTAAAAAATATTGTGAAGTTAAAACTTAATTAATTTACAGAGCACTCGAGAATATAATAGGAGACAAATTATTTGGAAATTATTTAGATGGCCAAATTAAATCCCTCGTCATCATACACAAAATGCGGGATAAAACAAATATCAAAGTGGCGTACCACATCAGTTGCATATGTTGAAATGTCTTGTTTTCGTCACCTACATCACCATAACCCCATTGTGTATAATTAGAGGCTGGTGTCCCGATAACCGTGGTCACTTCCCCTTGTACCTATTTGCTCTCCTTGATGCGCATTAAATAATAAACGATTTGAGCCAAATGAGCACCCATGATGCAAACCTATACTCGATGAATTTCGTGAAAAATTATATTCCAGAAGGAATCAAATACGGAGGAGAAAAAGTAAATGAAAAACGACGACCTGCGGTTATTCAGTATTCTCTTCGTTGCCTGTCAACATTTGATTCCTATGACATGTAATATTTCACTTGTTTTCTGGTGGCCAAATAACTGGAGCATAAATTTTTCCTTTCCTTGCCCTACGATTAGAGGAATTGCCTACTCTTCAGTTTGCAAATGAGTGATATTCGTCGGTGTATTTGACAATACCCACTCCCCAAAGGTGTCTTTATAAAAAGTAATGCGATGTGATGTCCCATAAAGTTTCTCAATGGTGGAACTTTAGGGGACATCCTAGAAATCGATTATTCCGAGGAGAAAAAGCTTTCCAAAACCCACACTGTCGACACCGTTGCCCGCCGAGTGAAGCAAAAGCGGAGCGGATTCCATCGACGCTCTATTCATGGTCGATTAAGAGCATACAGAGACTAACTGATAAATAAGCAGTGGTCTCAGTACCTGCAACTCTGACGGAAAGAATTATCTGAGTATTCCGAAAGAAATTCGGCGAAAGCACAGTACAGATTTCCGTTGAAGTCTAACATAAACGTTCCTCGGATCGATCAATAGAACGAATTCCATCGCTTGTATACTAAAATGTGCCGATAAATTTTAATCATACTCATGTCATAATACTTCTATTAGAAGATCTGTCGCAAAATTAGTAGGACTAGTAGTAACCCGGTCAAGGCATATTATTTTATATATATATATATAGATTTCGAAAAAGCGTTTGATAGGGTGAATTGGGAAAAACTAATGAGTAAATTGCAGAAAATAGGAATAGATTGGAGGGAAAGGAGACTAATCCGCAACCTGTACATGTCTCAGACTGCTCAGGTGCGGGTGGGAAACGGGGAGTCAGGATGGGCAGTGTTAGGAAGGGGTGTAAGGCAGGGTTGCCCATTATCACCGTTGCTGTTCAACCTGTATGCAGAGGAAATGATCAAAGAGGCATGGGAAGAACTCGAGGTAGGAATGAAAGTGGGCGGGGAATTCGTAAAATCAGTTAGGTTTGCTGATGACCAAGCTTTAGTTTGTCAGTCAGCCAAGGGGTTGCAAGCATTGCTGAGTGAATTGGAAATTCAGTGCGACAGGTATGGGATGAGAATCAATATTAATAAAACAAAGGTTATGCGATTTTCTAGAAAGAAAAAGGCTAAGCTTAACATTAAAGTAGGAGGGCAAAAACTAGAGCAGGTAGAACAGTTTACGTATCTCGGTAGTGTTTTGGACCAACACGGTCAAAGTAGTAGGGACGTAAGGAGAAGAATTGCGCTAGGCAAAGAGGCTTTCACAAGGAGGAGGGAGTTGATGACAGGGACTTTGAGTAAGGATGTTAAGAAAAGACTCGTAAAAACTTTGATATGGAGCGTAGCTATGTACGGTGCGGAAACGTGGTCATTGAAGCAGGAGGATAGACGTAGATTGGAGGCTTTTGAAATGTGGGTGTGGAGAAGAATGGAGAAGGTGAAATGGACAGAGAAGAAAACAAATGAGGAAGTACTTGGTATGGTGGGCGAAGAGAGGGGTTTGTTGGGAGCAGTCCTATGGAGGCAGGAAAAGTGGATGAAGGGGGTGTTGACCGGCAGTGGGATGTTGAAGACTGTGATAGAGGGTAGAATGTTGGGCAAAAGAGGAAAGGGAAGGAACAGGATAGGGATGTTGGACGGGATGAAGGGCGGAAGAAAGTACTCAGAGATGAAGAGGGACCTGGTGTAGAGTAGAATTTAGGGTTGTGTTTTGTTAGTAGTCCCAAAATATTTGTTTGGTAGTTGTGTCCATCGAAAAACCTACCTTAACCGGTAGATTACCCTAAAAAAAAAAATGTCTTCGTATCCATTTTCCTTAAGAAGGTACGCAGAGATGAAGAGGGGCCTGATGTAGAGTAGGATGATGGATTTTGTGTTTTGTAGGAGTAATAAAATATTTGTTTGGTAGTTGTGTCCATCCAAAAACCAACCTTAACCGGTAGATTACCTTAAACAAAAAAAAAAAATATATATATATATATATATATATATATATATATATATATATATATATATATATATATGTACGTATGTATATATATATATGTACGTATATATATATATATATATATATATATATATATATATATCTATAGGTAAATGCTGTTGTATAAGATTAATAAGAGGTTCACAATCTAGGTAAAGCATTTATTTATTACATTTCTATACTACTAAACGGGTTGTCACGAAATACTTGGGTGGAAATACTTGGAAACGTGACATCCCGTTTAGTAGTATAGAAATGTAATAAATAAATGCTTTACCTAGATTGTGAACCTCTTATTAATCTTATACAACAGCATTTAACTAAACCAAAAATATAATGAAAGATATATAGTTAGTGCTCCTCATTTTTCAGCTATTAATTGTTAGATATTTGAGCCTAAAACGTTCGAAAACTAAATTTTAAAATGTTTTTTTAAGCAACTCATAGTTAAAATATACTAAATTTATGGCGTAGAATGTGACTGCATCAAAATTCACGGGGAAATTCCATAATTTCTCGTTAAGATGGAGGACGACATCCATACTTTATCCCAATTCCAACGCCCGTTAACCAAAAGCTAGCGGAAAAACGAGCATTGATTTCGCCAAATGTTGAAATTTAAAGTGTATGGTTACCCTTATGACTTAGCAGGTAGTACGGGTCTATCGCTTCGCTGGAAAAGGTAACATCTACAACTCTGTCTCTTCAAATGATACTTGATAGCGTTAATGATGCCGTCCAAACCGTGAAAATCATTCATAAGCTTAGAATTTTAAAAAGAGAAAGAGTTAAATGAGATGCCGCAATCGCTCCTCCGAAACGCCATATTGAGGATTAACGAGGCATTTACGCTCCACTTGAAGCTATACTATATAAGAGAACCGAGCTTGGAACTCTAGTGATGCAGCAAAATTTATCGACTGCCGCGTTAAACGTAATCCCTTTTTTTGACCCCATTTGAAAAAAATAATCGGTTAATTTTAAGTTTCACAGCACCTCAATCCTTATTTTCCAGGAGATTTTTTCTAAGGCTCAATTCTGAACATTTTCCCAAATTTATAGCCTTTTAGACTAGGACCTCATGTAATCCAGAGCTTTGGAACAATGCATGAGAAATATATTCGTATTATTTCGCAAACGTGGAAGCTTCCACGCTTTTGACTGCACATGAATTAGTGCATAAATATTTACTTCGATAATATTGATATAGACCTTAAACATTTTTTTATGAATTTGTATCGCCATTGGTGGAATATCTTTGGTCATAAAATTCAGTTTCCCCTGTAATTCCACATATTTAAGTTCCGAAGCACAAACGAAATAAGAGATCAAATGTTAAACATTTTAAAGGATAAATTTATGGATCTTGAGCAAGCTATAAATGCCAGTAAAATTTTAGGCTAGGCCATCATACCATTCTATCAAGGTATTCTTTATTTTTTTTAAGGCAGGTTTTTTCACGGTCCTTATGGATTGTTTATTTCTTAGCATCGTGGGAATTTCATATTTCCTTTTGTCATTTCCTCGTAATGTCTGCCTGCTTTCACGCCCTCCCAGGATCATACTCTCTTCTAGCCTCTACCTCTGTAAAAATGTCACTAGAAAGGTATTTGGTCCGATTTTCAAGATGAATTGGCCTAAAACTTCTTCTATTCAATTATTTATTACGAGATCTTATCACCTGTATCCATATATTTTCCTTCACAGTATTGCTTGGAAACCCGATCTTTCGAAGGAATTTTTAACCTTGCTTAGTTCAACCAAGGCTACCCTGAAATCTCCCGAGTTATACGAACATTGTTTTCATAAGTCAATACTTGGGTCCACTGAATATGCCTTACAGCTTCTTTTGTAAAATTTGTGGTGAAATATGATATAAACAGTAAAATTGGGAAATATTATAGCATTACTGGTTAATAAGTCCTAATTCAAAGAAATTTTCATTACCTGCAGTCACGCCATTCTATTCACCTACATGCATTTTTACTAAATGGAGGCAATTATTTAAAATGTATGAATATATTTTAAGGCTTGGTTTTTAGACGGTCCATATGTGTCAAGAAACGTTTTATTAAGCTACTGCATTTGGAGATATATTTTATTTATTTTGGTATCTATATTATTAAGACAAATATGCACGAGTAATACCACGTAATTTAGTCTAATTTCACTTGTTGTAACGGAGATTTGATTACCCTTTGACTCTGAGGAAATGATCAGAAGGGCAATCTGTGAAATACAGCAGTACAAAATGGGTAAATTGTGTCATGTAGTACATGGAATACTGTGTTTTGGTTGAACTGTGATGACGTCGTGCGATGACTATCGCTGGAGTAATGGAGGAAGATACGTACTGGATAAAAAATGAATTGTTAAATAATAAATACGGAAGTTGAGCAACTCCTCTCCCGATTGTTGGACACCATGTTGGCAACGCACTAGGGTTCACGGTGATAGAAACCCTGGGGAATTATCCCCACACACGGGATTCATGCGCAATATGAACTCCGGAATGTGGCCCAAAAGGTTGGCCAATTCGTCACAAAAAATGGTTTATAGGCACACGCATATTTAATGCAAGGGTATGCAGCTGGATCAAACAAGCAGGGAGGAGTTATTGATGATCAAAGGGCAAACCGGGCAAGAAAAATTCCGTTGTCGAATAAGTAAAGCCCATAAAAAAGCTCAAAAACGAAGTAGTTCATAGTGTACTGAGGTTAAGTGATAATTTGGAAATAAAAAGATGCATAGAAAATTCCTGATATGAACGGGTAAGAGTGAAAAGAATCACTTATTTAGATATTTCAGTACCCTGTAAACCACCAATAGGGTGTGTGGCAGGGGTGAATACACAGCAGAATAATTTTGACCCGAATATGACCCTATCGCGGTTGGACAATGTTATTCTGATCTCTTATTTTTCGTGGAGAAGTCACATCTTAAATCTATCTGTTCTACACCTAATGTCATTCATTTTACTGACATGATCTCACCTACCTAGTACGATGGGGGTAATAAGACAATTTCAACATCACTACTAAACAGACGTCCTCTCAATTAATGCAAGAGATTTAATCTGTAATTTAACCTTCGCTCCGCGAGTGATTCCCAGTCTAGCTGCTCTAATATTTTGGATACGCTAATAAGCTTGTTATAATAACGTTTCACAAATCTAGCTCCTCTACGCTGCACCCGATTCAATTTGGCAATCAATCTTACTTCGTGAGGGTCCCATGTACTTGCAGCATATTCTAAATGAGGCCTAACCAGCGAAAGATAACATTTCTCTTTGACCTTTTCATCACATTTACCCAGTGCTCTTCTAATAAATCCTAATTTTATGTTAGCTTGTCCACATATTCCCCGCACATGTTTCACCCAGGAGAGGTCGTGAGTGAGGGTAATTGCTAGGTGTTAAATTGTGTCTACACATTCCATTTCGGCGTTCCCAAAAAATGCTTGTGTGTGGGCTTGTAACAAAATCATCTGAAAACTTACATGAGAAGTTTAGGGCAGATACAAACTTTCCAAAATATAGCCTAAAACTAAAAATCAAAAGCAATAGTGACCACATAAGTTTTAATGTGATAAAAGAGCCTCATCTCCAGGGTACGGTTGAATGTGCGATAAAAGCCTCAAAAAGATTTCACCGATACTATACTCTGGGAAAACAACATAATTTTCTTTATACGGTTTAATTTTCTGCTCATCTTTGTACCACCTCGTTCCTCACTTTTCCGGTCCATTTACTTTTCTGTATCTTAAGCATTCTCCACCAACGCCATGTTTCGAAGACTTTCATTCTTCGCTGGTCCACTTTTCTAATTTTCCATTTTTCTGGCCCTGAGATCGCCGCTCTCCTCATGAAGGGAATTAATAACAAAACTAAGATATGTATTAGAAGGAGTGTCCTTCCCATCACAACATCAAAATTGCTTACGAGTTGTGGAATACTAAGTTTTCTCGAATGAAATGCCATACGAACATGACCTTCATTCACTTGGCACGCCTCTACTAGAACTTTGAGAGAAAGCAAAGTCTGGTACAGGGAAAGGGATTGGCTCATTCCATGAATTTTATATGCTTATGTTCAGAGTAATCTCTGCCCTCATCAAACAAAAAAAACTAAGATATTCTACCGTGAGTCATTAGAATGACGGCTTAAGCCAGAGCACTTATTTCATAGCTTCTGGATTGACGTCTCGAGTCTGTAAGTGTAGAGAGAAGATTGCTATATTTTAAGGCTTGAAACTTCTGGCCAGCTTTTGAAGCAAATCAGCGTCAGCAAAGTGCTACATTCAGGATTTTCACCACTCGCGAGAATTCAGCCACGAAACATTACACTTGAGACTGCACACCCAGGGTTGAAAGGTCCTAAGTGTTGGTTACTATGGCAAAAAAAAACAAAAATAAATAAATATATTCAAAGTGAAGCGTACATATTTTTGGATCCACTTTTAAAAATATCAAATTCGAATATGATTCGCAGTCTTTTCTCTCACTTTCCTGTCGGATGTGCTACCATTTACACCAATAAGCACGTTCCCTCCATAGCGAATTTCCGCCGCGCCTTATGCCAGTTAGATATCAGGAAATACGATAAAGGAGGTGTCCGATTCCTTTTCACCTGTGTTGAAATGGACGCAACAATCTTGTTGAATAAAGATTCTAGAAATATAAACCATAAAAGCTTGCAATTATATTTAGACAAGTTTGCATAAAAGCTAAAGCATATACACACTGATTCCTGTAAGATCTTTGCTTATAAATATCCATATAATACTTCTCAACAGCCCCTGAACCATTCTGTAATTCACCGAAGCCGCAATTTCATGTCGCATTGCATGAAATGATAAAGCTGCAGAAAATGGCGTTTCCTTGATTCACGTGGTTATCCATTAAACCTATTTGCTATTATAAGAAAATCAACGTATAAAAATAAAGTCTAGTCTAATCTGATATTTTACGAGGTCAGGCAATAAATTAACCTCTCTCCATCTCAGAAGTTTGTATTAACTCTTGAAGAAACTTAATGCGAATCGTGAGAAAAAGTTCTAAGAAGAATCTTGGTGGGTTTACTCCTTTTAACGGTCCAGAAATGAACTGGAAGAGAGTACGAGAAAGTTTCCGACATGTGAAGAGCTGTGCACCCAAGAAACCAGGAATCGGGCGCACTTGGTGCATAGGCGGCAGTAAAAAGCGGTCTCTTACACAATTCCAAATGAACACTTCTTTCAGTTTACATTCATGAGCTAAGTAGTAGGTGAGTGAGCGGGTGATCATCCAGGCAGTGATTCATAAGAGCTTGCAATTAAATGGCCTCCAATGTAAACAACCGAGATTATTCCATTAATATTATCAAGCTTTCCTTTCAGTCACGATAGTAGGGATAATCCAGACAGAATAAATGTGCTCGTGGCACACACATACATACATAAATACATATATATATATATATATATATATATATATATATATATATATATATATATATATATATATATAACCATATACATATATTGAGTATGTGTGAGCACATATATGTAAACTCATACCTACTCAATGTGTGTATATATATATATAATATTTATATATTTATATATATATACTTAATATGTACCTACGTATAATATAAATATATACATAAACACACATACATACATACATAAAATACCTGACGGGAACACCAGGGTAAGGGGCCCTGCGTCGGTGCGATAAAAGGAATCAATAATGGGACAGATAGAGTGAGGGGTACACACACCACCCCTTAAGGATGGGGAGTTGGAATGCCGGTATCCTTTTTTTAAGGGTCACTGCTTAGCCCATCGATATTGGGAAAGGACAGAGAAAACATGCACTCGGCCAAATTGCCCTAGTGGATGAGGAATGCCGCCGAGCCGCATGCGAGAAAAAACCCACCACTCAGCAATGTAAAAAAAATAAAAGCACTTAGACAACGTATGTAAATAAACAAGAATGATAATTTCAACACCACATTTCATGCCGAGAACAAGGGAGGAGTTGCGAATACAGTTCAATCGGGTCAACTGGGAACCATCAAACTAAATGTGAAGGCCTGAAAGGGCGCCCGATCGGCAAATCATGTTCTTGTAGTTGAAGGTTTCGCTGCGCGATCCGTCAGAATTCATCTCCGTCAGCTCGGATCTGAACCCTTTCACGATTTCATTCTTGTATATCTTAACTAGTCACATTAGTTGAGCTGAGAAATTCGGATTCCTCCGAATTTCTTATGTCTCGTTGGAACTCATTACAGAGAAAAAGCATTCTTTGTCCCTAATATAAGTACAATAACAGTTAAACGGATGTATTGGTTTACATCACTTCATGTCTCAAATATTATTTCTAGTGCGATCCTCCAGATTTGAAGATGGTCGACCGATAAAGTATTTTCTCAAATATTTCGTCGCATAACATTGATGAGAGTCGTATCACACGCCACAGATGTCAGAGACTTTCAAGAAGAGGAGTATAAAAAGGCTTACTAATATGAGCATGCATAAAATAATGCATAAATATAGCAATACCGAAAGACGTATGATAGTATTGGGAAGTGTTATTGAAGAAAATTAGTAAAAGGGGAGATCGGAAAGGTGCGGATGATGGTGTATTGGCTTTCCACCCTTAGGGACTATGATCGAATCCCGGTGGTGTTGATTTTTTCCACTGGTATCACGATCCCTACATTGGCGTGCTATGTGGAGAGCATATCAAGTAGAGTGCGCCGTCGTTCGGAGGGGACGTTGTAGTGTATGATCCCTGGGAGCATTTCTTTACGAGCAGGTTGATACTGCCACCGAGTTCCTCTCTACCTTTTCTTCATCCATTCCCTGAAAATCCTTCCTCTGCCATACTACGTACCCATCGCTAAAGATGTATATGACCTCAGCAGTTGCCTCATTTAATGACTATTGCTTATCAGTCCAAGAGTTACATTCCTACAAACATAAAATGGTCTTTTATAGCCCTGCCTCTTATGAAAGGGAACGACGTGAATGCAATATTAAGCAGGGATTGTATGTACTTTTCCCTTACGACTAACATTTTAAGAGTCAAATGCATCCGTACCTATAATACTTACCTGGAACCATCATTGCCCCATCTAGGTAAGCATAAGATTTATGGAAAATTTTTATTAATATTGATGAATTGGTATTCTTATATCTAAACCCTCCTATGTGATACGTAGGGGGTAGTTATAGGCATACATTATCGCAAAAGAGGCCTGCTTTCAATTTGTACAATAGATTTGATTTTTGGTAACGCGGAGTGATTCCGCCAATTCAAAAATAATCCCCGACCTAGTTTATCTCCAACAATACAGAAACGCTATTAAAAATGAATGTATCGCAAGGTAGCTTCTATTCGCCTCTTTAGTGCCAGAATGTTAGCAGAACAGTGCAGTATTACGCAAACCACAGTGCATCGCATTCTTACGGAAGATTTAGCCATCGTAAAGGTATTTGCCAAGATTTTCCTCAAGGTGCTGTCGGAAGATCAGAATGCTGTACGTATGGCAATCTCATGTGACGTCCTGGTTTTTCTCTGAAAATTTCCCAATTATTGAATAAATATTTTTTCCGCCCCACACTTTTCGCATATTCCAAATGCGACCTAACCAACGTAGTCCCCTCATCTGCCCGAGTGACTGCCGCCTTCTACACTTACCTCCACTCTTTACGTTAAGTTATCTATGCCCACTTCCGCTAAAGTATATTCTTTTACAGTTGTTTTTAAACTTTCCCACAAACATTCTCCAACTCTTTTCTTCCAATCGATTCGTATTTCTGCTCCACCAGACCCCGTAATTCTTCCAGTTAGAACTACACCTTTCTCACTGCAAACAAGTATTTCATTACCACTCAAATGTCTTCAATTGGATTCATTTTTCGGATAATGAGTTAATTTTAGCGCAGAAAGATCAGACCTAGGCCCTAAACATATTTAAGACCTTAATATATTCAAACAATTCTGCTTTTGTTTTACTGCCCATGTAGTCCTCCCAATGATTCTGCAGTATCTGCTACTTTTGCGTTAACTTAGCTCCTTTTACCGGCGCCTGATTAACTTCCAATAAGTTAAGGAGCGTTGTCCAAGACCAATTTGGTGGCAAGTTGGGTTTATTTGGTTCCTAATCCAGTTCATTAAAATTTTCACATGCGTGTATAATATGGAGAAGGACGGAAAAGGTGAACTATACAGAATGGAAAGCAATTGAGGGAGTGAAAGGTGGGGAAGGAGAGGAGATTGTTGGGAGAAATCCAAAGGAGGTAGGAAAGCAGGATACTAAGTGTTGATAGGCAATGGGTTAATGAGAAATTTGAGAGGAGATAGAACGTTAGCCGTGCGAGAAAGGGGTGGAAAGGGAATGGGCATGTTGGATGGAAAGAAGGCAGGGAGAAAGTATGCGGAATTGAAAATGGACTTACTGTGGTGCTGGATGTCAGGTTGTGTTGTGTTAGGAGAGGAATACATCGTTGTGCCGTTGTATAGGCTATTCTCATCCAAAACTAACCATAGAACCTATATAGAACACCTAATAATAATAATTTCCCATCTCAATATCTCATTTAGAATAGAAACTTGAATATGATAATATTTTTAGATCATAATTGGGGATACTTTCACTAGAAATAAAATTACCTTTTGGTAATTCAGAGAAAAGACCATTTGACTGCAGAATAGTGCACGTATCAAAAATTATCAAAAAGACCAAAATTTTGGAGTCATTGCCTTTCCGTCCGCAGCCTTCGGTTTCCAGAAAACAGGCCTTTCCAATATCAAAATAGTCAACGGCGCTAAATGCGCATACGCCTTCGTGAGAGCTGTTAAAGAAATACAAGCACTAATGCGTCAAAATATTTGTTCCATATTAGTTCATCTCCTTCTACACCAATTTCCCGTAATCGTTTAGGTAAACGCAGTTTATTTGCAAAATAAGAAATTAATTCACACATTTGAAACATCGCGTTCTATTCACTTTGTTAGATAATTTCTATTACTAGGTCGCCATCAAATTACTGTACCACCTCAAAATTAGATAAAATAACCGAAGCATTCAAATTACAGTATTTAAGTGAGAGGTCAAAGCTGATCACGAATTTTTCACGGTTTTCAAAATTCAGTCAGTCTACGTTCATTCCAAATGAGTTCGTGATGACTTCGGGGGATAAAAAAAGAATTAGATGCTCAAGCGAAAAAGGGAAGCATAATCGTTTAAATAGCACATAAAGCAGAGAACAGGGAGAATTAAAGTGTCATCCTAGACATAATATTATGTATTCAATGCAGAAAAGATGTAATTAAAAAAATGAAGACACATTGATCAGAATGCGCTATGAGCATGATTTGGGACCAATGGACCGCAATTTGATGCCACCATTCACGAAAGCTATAAATTTTAACGCCTATTTCATTTTGCATGTATTCACTATGCAAATATGGAAAGGTCGCCAAAGGGCAAACTAATGCGAAAATCAAAACGGCAGAACATGCACGTTTACAAAAAAATGAAATACAATCAATAATGAAATTACGTGGCTGCATGACATATGTCTGCGGGAAAAGACAACGCCACTGGGGCCATCCATTCGTGAAACTAGTTGAAAGAAGAGGAAAAATACATGTCAGCAATTAGAGGCTAATACGAATTTTTTTTCAGGGAAAACGAAGAGTTATATTGGCAAAAACGAGCATCTCTCCGTCTCATAAGCAAAAATTCAATTTCCTAGTGAATTAAAATGAAATCGATGTCAGGAAACTCCTCCAGCAATGCGCATCAATTTTCTATTTGAATTAAAACTGCATGCTAATTGTAGAGGATAATTTGATCTGGCCCATGCACATTGAACCAGGTAATTAAATAATATGTACTCGATACGAAATAGCATGTACCGCGCTTTATCAATATTCAAATATTCAGTACCATGAAGTCTATTTTAAAGTTATAAATAATCGATTCGACTTCTTTAAATTCAATTGGTTTCCAGCTCGAGCCTAAAAAACCACTAAACCGATGAGTTAACGGGATGGAATTTTATCAGAAATTTTGCAATTTGCCACAAATATTATTTAGGATAAAATCTTCAAAAGTTGTCTTTAATGAAAAAATATCATAAAGCCTATGGAAAATGTAATAATCCTCTCACAAAACTAAAGTGACGACTGGATGGAATATATATTACAGGGTCCGTAGAATAGGTATCGGGACTGGTTCGCTGTAGCCTCGACGGAGCGGCGGATGGGGGTCCGACCGGTCGGCGCGGTCTCCCACCACTCAGGCGCACTTCAGTTCAGTCGCCTCCGGGCAAGCGTAGAGACAGGAGGTGGATTTTTGTGACGTGTGATTGTTTGTAGTGTCATCGCGCCAGTATGGAGCGCACCGTCGAGTGACGCTACGTTGTGAAGTTTTGCGTTAAACTAGGGAAATCCGCGTCGGAGACCCTTAAATAGGCTTATCGGGGTGATGCCTTAAGCCTCACAAGAGTTTCTGAGTGGCACAAAATGTTTAAGGAAGGCCGGAAGCTCGTCGAAGACGAGCACCGCGTCGGACGCCCGACGACCGCTCGAACCGATGCTCAGGTTGCCAAAGTAAAGACATTTTGGACTATGACAGGCCTTTAACCATCGCCCTTATCAGTGAGGAGACCGGCCTCTCAGTCGGAACCGTTTACACCATTGTAACAGGATCTTCGGATAATGAAAGTGTACGCGAAGCTGGTGTCGAAAGTCTTGAGCGAGGAACAAAAACAGAGATCAGCTGCTGACGTAATTCGGCGTGGTAACGTTGCCTCACCCCCCCCCCCCCCTACAGCCCCGACCTGGCGCCACCTGACTTTTTCTTGTTTCCGCGAATAATAAGGGAGTTCAAAGGATATCGGTTCGACTCCATCGAGGTGGTTCAAGCGGCAACGACAAAGGCTCTCAACAGTATTCCGGAAGCCGACTTCCAGCGAGCGGGCTTTTGACGAGTGGCAGACGTGCCGAACTAAGTTTATCGATGCAGGACCATATTTTGAAGATTATTAAGTAATTGTAATGATAACTGCAATAAACTTTGAGTTTTGGAACCAGTCCCGATACTTATTGTACGGATCCTGTGCATGGAATATATGGGGTATAGTTTAACGTACCAAATTAAAGACTGAACATTAGTTTTACAGAGTTAAGAAAAAAATGTATGCCAGTATTTATGCTCGCGAGGTGTTATAAAAATCAAAGGCTTCTTAATTTAAACAACTCTCCCTTCTCTGATTACCGATGATAAGCGTTTTGTCGAGAAAATGAAATATATTAAGTTCTTCTTCGAACAGCTATTTCAAAACAGTTAAATTCTTCAGGTCAAACGCTTCAAGAGTCCTTCAAGAAGTTCTCAGAGAATCCAAGAGGTAGCGCTCGTAGTTAAGGGAAAGATATGTTTTTCACTAAGTGTTTACTTACCCAAAACATTTGTATCTACTACCGTTCACGTTGTTTCAAAATGGAGGAAGCAGTGCGGAAAAAATCTTGCTACTGTGTTATTGATGAAATAAACTTGCACTTTTTTTCAGTATTGCTCTATCCTTGCATACATCTTACTGCAGTAATGATACCTTGTTTCGTGCATGCCATTCTATTTCTGGGTCTTCTTTTATTTTTCGCCTTAGAAGTCTCATTAAACGGTTCAAAAACGGTCGCACATAGTAGGTGGAGAGTGACCTAAGTTCTGGGAGAGCACCAACTCTATTGAAACTGTTTTTGAGAGGGTGTGAAATCTGGTAATGAGAGATCGCCGTTTCACCGAGGGAGAGGTTACCGAAAAGGTTTGGATTAGCAAATATTTCGCACATGCAATTTTTCGTAAAGATTTGAACATTCTACGAGTGGCTGCGAAATTTGTGTTTGCGAAACAGAAAGAACTCCTATCTTACGGTTGCACAGGTCCTCCTGGGTACTACCAACACTGTTCACGAGTTTTCTTAACACCGTGATAACTGTAGATCAGCCAAATGATGGTGCGAAGAAAAATCAAGGTAATGCTTTGTGAAATTGAAAACTGTGGAATATCCTTGGAATTTTTCATCAAGAATACGCTCCGGAAGGACAAATAGTTGGAGGACGGAAAGCTGACAGTTGCATCATGGCAATGCTTCAGCTGGTTCATCGCAACTGATCCCGATTTTTTGGCAAAACATGGAATTTCAGTCGTTTGCCAACCTCCCTACTCTCCAGGATTGGCTCCCCGCGACTTCTGGTTGTATCCAAAATCGAAGACGCCATTGAAAGAACCTCGCTATGAGCCTAGGGAGGAGATTATGCAAAAAGGGACGTGGAAATGAACACAATTACAAAAGAAGCCTTTCAAAGAAGTGTTGTCGATGGTGAGTTAAGTGTGAGGAGGCGCAAGGGCCACTTTCAACGGGATTACGATGCAAATCTCGTAATATAAGTAAGATATTTTTCAAGTGCAATGGTCAGATATCTTTGAAACCACCCTTTTATAAATCTATATGCACACACACACACACAAATAGTTCGGTAAACAAAACATTAGACCCATAAAATGTCCTTTATCGCCTTAACATACAGCTAAAAATCAATTAGTATTACCTTGCCATACCCGCTTCATCCGCAATGACTCAGATTTCAATTGAATTATTATTTTTACTGAAAAGAGACTTCAACGAATGACCTTCAGAGTTTTTAAGAGAAACTGAAATAATTCCAAGATCACGTGGTGATAGCGCGATCGCTGAATTAAAGTCTACACGTATTTGGCTGCATGAACTAAATTCTTTTATGAGATAAATTGCGTATTACATGACCAATTATTTAAGGACGCTTTATTCTGGAATATATTATAGAAATGGAGTCTTTAAGATTCCAAAGACCAGTAAAAATTTGGTGCCATTTCCTACCTTAATGGAGAATTGATAAATTCGTGCATGCTCTTGAATACCTATTGATGTCGCATTCTCAAATGTGCCTTTAATTCTCACGCATGTTGGGAAAGCTCTATAAAAAATCCATAGTAAAAACAAACATGATACAAGCAAAGTGTTTATTGAATGAACTCAAATCGTGCATAGAAAGTGTCACATTGGTTGATGGTTAGTAAACGGATATTGACTTTCTGGTAGAATTAAATACTGGTATATAGGTGAATATAACATATAGATAATAGGACACATCAAAGGAATCATTTTTCTATCGCGAAATACGTCAAACCGACAGAAAAATTCTCATCTACAACAATCTGAAAACTTCAAGCTATGTCTTTGAAAACTAACTCTAATCTTCTTTAGGAAGAAAATTAATAATTACACTACTGAAATTAAACTTGTGAATAAACTTAAACTCATTACTCCAAGTTTTCAGACATGATTCTGCGTTCGAATCTAATGCACGAAAGAACAAAATTGAGGCTACTGGAGAGATCCATCCAAATATTTTAATCAATACAACGAAGTTAAAGAGAAAGAAGGTGGAGCTCATATGGGATCGGTGAGCACGAAAAATGTTCCTGAGGGCATTTCATTCCTTAGCAGTATCCACGTATCATGACCGAGGAGGAGATTTTTTCTGATCTTATCTGATATGAACTGTTACTGATTTTTTCGCCTGCTATATCAACCATATTTTTTTTAACTCGCAGAGGAGCTAGCAGCTATGAAAATATACATGATAGAGTGAAAGTTGAAAGTAAGCTAAAAAAATTATTTTCCTTCTTTAGCTAATAGCCTGGAGGCCACAAGTAAGTAGAAGAGTGGTTTAATAAATGAACGCGTTCGTGCGTTTTTTTAATGAGACGGGCATTTATAATTGACCAACCAGTATGAATATAAAATGGTAAATAACTAATAGTAAATTACAGATAAAGTTGAGAGAGTAATTCTCTACAAGTAGGGTATTTTTAAAATATTTCATATGGCACGAATTAGAGGAGAAAGTAAAAATTCTAATCAGTAGAGTAGACAATACATTTTTACTATGCACCTACTAATATGATTAATTATTTCTCAAACTGTACTTCTGAGAATCATACATTGCCCTGGGAAAGGCACAGGTGATAAAAACTAGCCAAGAATCTCATTTGCTCTACCCTCGTATTCCCTCCAATTCAACAGTTTTGTGGTCAAATTAGCGTCAATGAGGAATATGGAAAACTACATCGTGGTCCAGGAAAATATAAATCAGTGCAATGCATGTCGGTGTGATTTGTGGTGAAGGTTGAAACGTGGGGCATCAACGATTGGATAAATTATGCCAACGCGCCTTTGTTTCCACATTTAATTAAATCTCTGCCAATTTCTGCCTCACTTCAAAGTGAATATTTTCTGTGAAACAAATTTAAGAACAGAGAGAGAGGCAGATGCATATTGCACCAATGCAAGTAACTTAATGTGTGTTAAAAGGTCTACACTACTGCCACTACTTCTCTCTACACTACAACTTTAGTACTACTCTCTACTCTACAACTTTTAAGAGAGGTCGCTCCATCGCCAAGTGAAAAACGTGTACATAAATTTAAGTGCTGATTAAAACCAAAATGTTTTCTATTTTTCTATCAATTGGATTTTTATTTTTTATTTACACTAATTGCAGTTTGTCACCGCAATTTATTACTTGGTGAAAGTTTGGGAAGGTACAAAGGGTATGCATGCATTTTTATGCATCAGCAGGTTGCTATTGGCAACTGTCGGAGGCATATTATTCTGCCAGACCATAATGTAGCTTTCTCCGCGCAAGCGAGGGTTGAAATCCGTGCCAATGGCTTACAATGTTTAAAAAAGTATACTCGTGGTATAATTTTCAGGCTTAGCCGTTAGTCACTCAGCGGACTAAATATGAAAACCCTGATCTGACCTGATAAGACCCGCGGTCCGCTGTTTCAACGCCACATAAACGCGGCTTTCCAACGTCTCCGTAGTTCACATAAAATAAGAAAATGTTGTCCATAGATTCCTCCCAACCTACATTCATCAAAGCCCACTTTCTATGTTCTAAGTCTAAAACTCGTGAACCCACCAAATCTTCCGTGAATCTTTGGAAAATAAAGCCGAGTATTCCCATATACGTATGGGTCATTGTAGATTCAACCATCAAATGGTTTTAAGTGTAATAAATTGAATTTCTTTAAACGTCGTTTAACAACGTGTGAATTTATTATATATGTCTCTTAATTGGACAAAAACCCTTATCGGACAAAAGTATATCGACTCATACAGCTCTACTAACTACGACAATTACGATTTCTTTTGGTAGTAGTCCATGCTAGTTAGGTCGAAGGGTAGCAAACACACGACTTAGTAAGCGCAGTCTTTTCCTTACCGAGGCGACTGTAAAGGCAACTGGCCCTGGAGTGGTAGCCCTTTAAGTATAGGAAAGGGTAGTAATAGACAAGAAGGTGAGGCAGGATAGCCCTTTAACGTGGCATATGCTGACTTACATGAAGAGAATACGTTAAGGATAGCATGGGAAGGATTTGAGCTGGGAGTATGAGTGTGTGGATATATAAAGAAGTAAATTAAGGTTTGCCTATTACCAATCAGTTAGACATTAAAGAAATTTCAGTTATCATTCATTACTCTACAGGTACAATTGTACGGGGGCTATAGGACAAATTTGAAGCACAGGAAAACCAAGGTGATGAAATTCTCGAGAAATGAGGATTCTAAAATAAACATTGAAGCTGTGGGAATGAACTTGAACAGAGGGAGCAATTTGCGAAGCTGGGTAGTATTTTAGCGGAAAATAAGCAGTAGTTGGGACATTGAGAGAATAATTACGTTAACGAAAAAGACATTTGCAAGAAAAAGGGAACTGATGACGGCGAAACAGAGTAAATATGTAATGAAAAGATTAGTAAACACTTCAATATGGAGTTTGGTTCTTTGTGGATGTGAGGCAATTTTTGACGAAAGAAGATGAGGGTTAATTGGAGGTTCTTGAGATGTATGTTTGGCGGAAAATGGTGAAAATAAGTTGGTCTGAGAGAGGAAGACAAACGCCGGACTTTTAATTAGGGTGGACCAGGAGAGGAAGTTACGAGGGAAATCCGAAAAAAGGCAGAGAAAGAGGACGGAGCAAGTAATGAAAGGTAGTGGATGCTGAAGGTGGTAATAGAATGAAGAATGTTGGGCATAGAGGACGGAAGACAATAAGCTCTTTAGATAGCATAACGACTCGCAGGAAATAATGCCGAGAATACAATAGTTTTCTTCTCGTAAATCTTAGTTAATAGTCCAGGAAGCGTCACAAAATTACTTCATCATAGGTATAATTCCTCGTATAATGAATTAAGTCTAGAGGAAATATCACATTCGCACTTATCATAATTAATTCATAAATATATTTCTTGTGTACCAATGGATAAAATTATGCAGGAAGCCCTTGCCTAATGAGATTAAATGGAAGTAATCTGCACTGAAGCATTCATTTTTGCAAGTATAAAGTTATCTACCGTGGTATAAAGAAATAAAATGGACCGTGAAGATCTTTCCAACGATCTTAAAGGTATAAATGCATGGTGCCAAGAATGGTGAAAAGAGCCTCAAGCTAACCCCCGGTATTAATTCACTTTAATTCCTTCTGAGGAAATATCACCTTGTATATAGGAAAATATCGGGTAATGAGCGTAAAAATTGAGGACCAAATAAGATCCGAGGTCTGTCCAAAATGTAGTATTAGATATTTATTGAAATAAATGTATTGCCAGAATTCATACATTCACTCAAAAGTCTTCGAAGTAGCACCCTTGTGCGTTTACACATCGGAGCTAACGGGTGTTCCACGCCTCTTAAGCCTTCTGGAAAGCGGTGCTCGGAATACTCCTTAACTCCCTCGTTACGGCCTGATACAACGCTCTCACCGAGCCATGGTGACGTCCTTACAGCACGGATTTGAGGTGGGGGAAGAGGAAGAAGTCTGATGGGACAACGTCAGGGCTGTAGGGTGGCTGAAGCATGGTCGAGAAGCTCTTGGCAGATCCGCGTGCGAGTTTCCTTTTGTTCGTACGAGAAAATTCGCGGCACCAACTTCGTACACACCTTTCCCATGCCCACGTTTTCGGTCAAAATTCGATGCACTTTTTTTTTAGGGATACGAAGTTCATCAGAAACAATGCGAACTTTTAATCTGCGATCCCTGCCGAGCAAAGCCTTCACTCTTGCAAGATTTTCATCACTTTTTGAGTTCGAAGGGCGTCCTGAATGTTCGGCATCTTCAACATCTTCTCTACTCTCCCGAAACAACTTGTGCCACTCAAAAACGCCCGAACTGCCCATGGCGTTATTACCACAAGCTGTCTTTAGCATGCCATGAGTCTCTTCCCCGGTTTTTCCCAATATCGCACAAAATTTGATGGAGTAGCGCTATTCCAATATCCGGTTTATGACGAAGCGTAACGAAGTCACGTTATAGAGGTTCCGCAAACGAACGAACCACGCTCCGCAAAGGCTTAAGGCCAAATTTCACCGGCCTCCAGTCTTTCCTGAGACTCCCCTCCCTCGAACCCAGCCAGAGAAACCGCCGCCCGTCAGCCAATCTATCTGGAAAAAATAAGTCATACCACTTTTGGAACAGACCTTGTACTTAGAACTACATAGTATCCTGTTTTGTGTTGCGGAACTCAATAGCAGCATAAAAGAGATACCTTGTAAAATTCCATTGAATCATATATCGTCAACCGAATTTTGAGTGATTACTGGTCATTTGTCTTGGAAATTGCGTATAAATATTACTATTACGGCCGAGAATATGCAATCATGTAGAATATTACCGAGTATGTTTTATTGAATATTTGAAATTAACACTATAATATATGCCCTTGCACATTAGAGTAATAGGATTAGAAAAAGCCATGCCTAATTCAAAGAATTAATGGCAATATATTTGTTTGAATAAGAGGAGAGAGGTGTTATATTTTGCGTTGGCTGTGCCTAAGTTTTGATACCTCTCGAGCAACTAAAGCCATAGGGAAAAGGATCCTCTTTCGGAAATTAACATGTGACAGACTAAACCTTCTTTTTCGAGAAAACTGCTCACAAAGAAACAGAAAGCGTGACGCAATTACCCTCTGGAAATCCTGGTCTGAGTGCTGCTAAAAGCGCGCTGGTGAAACACACGACTTAGCGTACAAAACGCTGTGGAAAATTTTTTTTCCATGTTTTCTTCACGTTGCTCCCTTTCAAGCAAGCCCAAGTTAAAGGGTTTTCTTTTAAATAGTTTGAGGAAACTTACCTCCTTTCACTTATTTCTTCTATACTACCCTGTCATTGTACACGTCTATCGTCACGATCACATTCACACACCGTTTGAGATATTTTCTTCCGTCCATGGGACGACTTTGAATCCTCGTCTTTGTCTCCTCATTCACACATGAGTTTTTAATACATCCCTTACTCCTCTCCCTAATGTTGCCTACCATCAAGCTTGCATTCACATTGAATTGTAATGCATTTTAAGCACTTCATCTTTTAATGTTTTTCTGCACCCCGGGCTTACTTTTTATCGAGAACTACTTTCGAAGGCAAAAAACAGTCGTCCTTTCCACTTACTTTTTCATCTTATGCCCTTGTCTTTTCAATAGCTTTCTCAGTCTTTCACCATAAATATACAGCACCATCAATCATCCCTTACCATGCACAAGGGCAGAATGGATCTATGATTAAACTATGTATCAGCTAAAAAAAATGATTCCTTTTCCTTTTCTATGGGTTCACTCCAGCTTTTTTAAAAGTATCATTCACATTAAATTGTCCTAACGCTTTCTCAGCAGTATTTATTCGAAAACCGTCGTTCATGTATCCTAATAGTCCTGTTGTTTCCCTGGGACACTCTCACTGCAGGGTTCTGTCAAATTCATCAAACATTGACCCTTCCAGCGTAAGATATCACCATCCACTGGTAAGCATCATACTGAATACATTAAACTACTGAAATAAAAAAAATCTTATGATGATGGAGAATCAAGATTATTTTAGATTCAAGTTCTGCATGACTACAGTTGGTGAAACCATTAATGAGATGTTATAGGTTTGCCTACCATACAAACTACGAGTACATAAAAGAAATCGAAGTTACCGCGCGTAATCACAAAGAAAGAAAACAAAACGTATAATTCGAATTTGCGTTTACTATCTAAAAATGAAATGACTAATTTTTTTAGAATGCTGTTTACCTTATTAAGTCTGGTGATGATCCCCATCGCATGCTTTTTTGACGACTGGTTGGATAAGATCCTTATACAGATGGAAACTAGAGCCTATCATCCTTAATCCCTGAGAAGGGCTATAATGTCATCTGGTTTCCCAAATATTCCTACTTAATACTCAATAGATGACTGACTGACTTAAATCAATTGCCCTATAACAATGCGAGTCTCATTAAAAATTAAATAATCTCTAGGATAAAATTTTATCCACTACTCTTTTACGATAAAAAACATTGATTAGTTCCATGGCTATTGACCGCTATTCCAGAGTATTAGGTTGAAGTAAATAAAGCTTTAGACGTTATCGGATTTAGACGATTAGATGAATAAAGATTTAGACGACATTTCGAAACAACCCTGGATATCCGTGCATATCAAACTCAGCATGTGTGCATGACCGTACTTCGTAAATAAATTGAAAACGTGTGTACGTATCAGGCATGTGTCGGGCAAAACTTCTTGAGTAACACGTCTTCTCCAGCTCAACGGCGGTGTCCTCCTTAGAATGAGAAAGAGGAGGAAATGTAAGGTACACAAGGAGGAGGATAAAGAGAGGAAGCCCCAAGGGATAGAGACGCCAGAGGAAGGAGGAGGATTTGATGGTACGAGCACACATATAGGTGTACGCAGTAAGAAGAAGATGGAGAGGAGAAGGATAGAAGTAAGGAGAGAGAGAGAGGGGACAAATGAAGGTCAGAACCCGCAATCCCACGTCAACGGAATTCCGCGTAATTTATTTAACGGGAGGAAGGACACTCCCAAAAGAGGAGGGAGGAGACTGTGTACCGGGCAAAGAGGCAAAAGCGGACGGTCGGAACTCTCTCCTCCGCTCGACTCCTGACCCTTTTCCTGCATGGCCGGACCCTTTATTTTCCGCTTGAAGGAAATAAAAGGGAAGCACAAATCCCCTACCCTTCTCTTGACCACCACGGAATGGTGAGGTGCCCAAAGCACCCTTCTCCTCATCCTCTACCCAATCCCACCATTCCCCCGAAACCCTAACACACCCTTCCCGATAGCAAATCCTTCGTACGACTATCTGCCAAGCCCCTGATCCTCATACCCTTTCTCCTTCACTGAGGAGGAGAGAGGGGTCATGGGGACATCTCCGATCCAATGTCACTGGAATCCAACGCGCACGGGGCGTAATTAAATGCGCGCCCACGGATGGGAATTGGCACTTTTGGGCCTCCTTCCCTTACCCCAGCCCTGAGAATCCTGCAACGACACCGGGTAACCTCAAGTGCCGTCCCAGTGCTGCGGGGTGCCGCAAACCGTCCCTGCTCGAGTGTTCTCTCCGATGGTCAAAGCTATAATTTGTTATTTATTTTAATTTCGTTCACTTGGATGCGAAATAACTGCTCAGCGAGTCACTAAGCCATTTAATTCGTTTCCAACCTCAAGGGAAATCACCTTCAGAAATTCACCTCCTAGTGCTCAAATTATATACACCTGAGTAAGTAGTGTATGTGGCTTATTGAATTGAAAAGCGAGAGAGAGAGAGAGAAATGGAAAAATATTTCCTTATAGAGTTGGTGGCGTTCCGACGGAGAAGGAATGTGGTGTCTCTGATTTTTATTTGTAGATCGAGTCACCAAAGCAATGAGAGCCGTCAATAAATTCTGCTGCATGGTTGATATAACCTGGGAGGTGTCTTACACGTTGGGCTTAAATGCAGGGAATATTGAAGAGCGAATGTGAAATGAACCCCTTTCGCGGTTGGAGAGAGCGCTTTGGTGGAATGGAAGAGATTTCCTACCGAAAGGGGGATTTCATACCGAGGAATGAAATTTCTCGCTGCTTATGTTGCATTATAGTGCCAATGGTCAGTTTTTATTAAAATATATAAAAAATATTAAACTTTAATCACAATTACCCTGGGAATTGTTTACGTAAAATGAATTCTATATCGAATCTTACAAGAGATTTACCATCCCATTAGAAAAAAGTTTTCTCGGTCAACCCCTTGCCCCTGATGGACCAAACCAAAAAAATATAATGGTACTACATTTTTTTCCCCTCGAGATCCTAGCAATTCGATATGAAGCATTTTTTCACATCTATCTTTCTATTTATATACATATATTAATGAATGTCGTGCTAAATGACTTTTCCTGTATTGAACATGGTATCTAAAAAGGTATGGAGAGAAGTTTTGAAAAAAAAATATTTCTTTATTTACGATATTGCTATATGGCTTCAATATTTTTTTCAAAGTATATTCCTTGAGCGTTTACACACTTTTTCCAGCGGTTTTTCCACGGTTCGAAGGCTCCCTGGTAGGCGGATTCCAGAAGGTCCTTAAGGGTACGCTTGCAATATTCTCTGGCGGCACTTAGGGTCCCATGGTGGTGTCCTTTGAAGGGGCATTTCACTTTTGGGAATAGCAAATAGTCTGCTGGTGTCGTGATTACGTTTTCTAAAAAGTCAGAGTCCTCTTCAACGCGTTGCAGAAGGTCTTCACCAGCAGGCTCTGATTTTAGTCGTCCGTTGAGACCTTTCTAATGACTTTAACAGATATTTCCCATCGCAAAATTTTCAGTGATAATGGTGTACACAGTCAACGTATCAGCGCCAATACGACCTGCAATCACGCGAACACTTAAGCTACGTTCCAAAATTCACCACCTCACACGCACACGCCGTAAAAAATTTTACCGATCCTTTTTTTACAAATCTTGTATTTATAATGCAAAAGATTCAAACTTCAGCTCATTATTTCTCTTAATTTATTAATTAAATTTTTCACCTGCAAAAGTGATTACGCTTTATAACAAGTGGCAAATATAATGATATGTAAGTCATCATTCCATGAGAAAAGGGATGAAAAAACAAGAATAACATGGAAGAGGATGAAGAAACTGTACTTATCGGTGAGATTGGGTAATGTTGGAGTTTTGAAGAAGAGTGAAAAAAGTTCACTTTTTACCAGATAGTGAGTTCAATAAGAGAGGAGAGCCAAAAGAAGAGGGTAAGTATATTTGGTAAGCAATAATCTGGGAATAAGGATGCATACGAATAGATCGCGAAGGTACACTGAAACTGTAAATTAGGAGCCGTGCAAGACAGTCAGTGGCAGAGTTTAGACTGTCAAAAATGATTTGTAGATCAGTTTTGTGCACGTTAAATTGGATTTTGCAAGTGAAGAACGAAGGCGGAATGGCATCATGAATGCATGGCAAAGACGGGCGACTATATTTTACTATCCTACGGTCTAATTTTTGTGGTCTACATCCGAAGAGGGAATTAAGTAATTGAATTAAATAAGGGAAATACTTCAGGACTCCGTGAATCAATGTGAATAAAACCTATACGTTTACTGTTTTTGCTGTAAATTTTGTTGCTACAGCAGAGAGATACGGATGTGAGTAATGCCCTTGTTATATTGGAGAAGAAGATGAATATTTACAGCACGATGATATGCAAAATCAATGTGTACAAAGATTATTGTGTGCCATAATTCATCAGAGGGCAACGCTGACTGAGCTGAGAATCATAAGCTAGTGGCAAACAGATATTATATTATATATATTGTCATTTGGGAATCCGAATCAGAAAGAGTTGAAATGAGAAAATATAATCAGCAACATGGTTCATGCGGGGAGGCATTTTACCAGAAGAAAATAAACTTAATAAATGTAGAATCCTGGAATTGAAAAAGTTCTTCATGAAAACTGATGCACAGCTTTCCAGTTCTGTGTGGTATAGATCGACATGGCATTTGGTAGAAATAAATAAAGAGTAAGTGGAAATATATCATATATGTTTAATGAAATTAAGAATACAAAGTAACTTTCCACAGTCCTTTATTAGCGTACAACCGGTTTCAACGCTCAAGCGTCATCATCAGGTACAAAATAAATCAGTCGCAGTTCACTTATATACCAATCCACCCCTCCTCTCCCTCATGATTGGAATATAAGTGAACTGCGACTGATTTATTTTGTACCTGATGATGACGCTTGAGCGTTGAAACCGGTTGTACGCTAATAAAGGACTGTGGAAAGTTACTTTGTATTCTTAATTTCATTAAAATGAATTTCCACAAGGTTGAGCCAGGAACAATTGAATATCATATATGTTTCCCTATATAGGAGATTGGATAAGATCGAGAAGTGAGCACGGAAAAACTAAAGACTTTTTGCAAGGAATAGAAGAACAAAAAATTTTAAGTAACTCAAAATACTGGATAAATGGAATATGAAGAGACTCGACGCCTGAAAAGTGGGCAAGAAAAACCACGAAAGGACATCAATATGAGTAAATGTGAAGGTTGTAGCAAGTTCAGGTTGAGTTAAGTAATGCAGAATGATGATGACACGTTTCTTCGACATTATCTCCGTGAAATGATCGAATTATTTGAGATGCATTAAATTATGTACCCAGTATTGATAAAACCAACCCTCATTCCCTGAATTTACCAGATAAATTTAATATGTAATTCAATATGTGAAAGCCATTTTTTCAATAAATGGGAAATCCTGGGATTCAATATGGAAGAAAATGTCAATAATTCTCTCTTTCCTTTTTTGAAACCCTTTTTTATTTTTTGTGAAGTCTGAATGAGTTGGTTAGATGAATGCGATGCAGGGAAAATAAATGCTCGTGTGCCAAGTTTCCACGTGAATAACATTTCTCAGAAACTACCACTAACTTTTCTCATATTTTCATAATTGTAAGTAATTACTTTGAAAGTATAATATTTCTACAACTTAAGTATTCTGACATTACTGCGTTTACCTTAATATCTCACGATACAAATTTTCTGGGCACAGATCAGATCGACATAGCTAAGCGGTTGACTCATAATCGCAATCACAGGAACGCCAACATTGAGTAAAAGTGTATAAAAAGTCTCACATTAAGTCACGAGAGCTAAAAACCTCCTTCATCTTTTGAATGATATTTGAACAAAAAATGATCAACATGTCTCAAACGCAAACACAGCGTTCATGCACTTCAACTAGAATCAAAACTTTGACGAGGATTTCGCGTGATCAAAGTCTTTCACGGGGATAGCTCTCTCTTTCATCATTCAGCACGCTACCAGTCACAATCGATTACCAATTCATTTAATTTTGACAGCATCCAAAAAAAATAAGCAAAAGAAATGAAAAATCTTATGAAAGTTATTCAATCAAAGAAATTACGACCATGGAAGCTCCTTCCCCGATTTTGCTCTGTATTGATGAGGGTCTAAGAATTACTCAGTCTTCATTTAATGAAATGAATAGGCGTTAAAAAAAAGCAAACTGCATTTACAGGAGTGGTAATCAAAGAAATGAAGAATTTATAAAGTTCAATTCACTCAGCCACCAACGCTTCCATTCCAACTGCCCGCCGTAATTTAATTTGCCTAGTCTATATGAGAGCACGGCCGAATCCATCATTCATTACCAATTCAGAGGTTACTCATTTTGTTGTACTTTTTGATCTGATTGGTTGATTCGGTTCCACAGCATAATATATCCTAAATATTTTGAGCTTAGTCCAATCAGACCACAAGTACTGGAAATAAACTTGGAGTCGATTAGCGTAAAACTCGGGCACTTAAAAATTTACACTCGTGTTCATTTGTGCCATTTAAATTTACATTAGAATATTTCAGATAACTTCATTTCTATTCTTAAATTTGTTTGACTTCATTTGCATTTAAATTCGTACAAAAATTTCTCGAGGAAAATTTGGTAAAAAAAAATGGTTGACTGAAGGGGCAAGGTCTATCAATCCTCGGATCACACACATTTATTTTAAATGGCGATTCTCGGCTTCCAACTGAACTTTTGGCGAATAAAAATTCGACCTATTGTCTAACTGAGAGGGAGATCACTTCACTTCAGTCAGCACGTACGTTTCTCCCACGCCTCTATCCGCCTAAAATCTGAATCCCAAGAACCCTTCATTAAACGTTAAACTATGTGTGAATAGGTACATTGGTTTCCTCCATGGCCTCAAGATCACTTGAAAAGTTTAATGCGAAGCATAAATACCTACCATGCAACTGTTCTTTTTTAACTGAGGAAAAAATATCTAAAGCTTCCCAATGTAGATAGAGCTAATTACAAGCAAATTTTGACTTAAAATTTTAGAGGAACAGACCATGAAAAGCAATTAATCGAATCATTTTATTAACTCTCGTATATTTTGACACCAATCAAGGGAATGGACTTTATATTCTTTCAGAGATGATTTATGTTTAAGTCATGCTCTCCTTGCTTCCCTCTCTTCCAAGAGTTCATTTATTTTTTAGTCTTTGTTTGTAGTGCTAAGGAAATTAGTCTTATTAAAAAGTCAGAGATTAGAAAAGAAATACAAGTCTATATCCCCAAAAAACGCTTAACCCAGTAAGTGGAGATTACTTGTGCGAGTGTGTGTTTGCATGTGAATGGCATTTTATGGACTCGTTATCGAGAGGCTATTAGTCTAGGAAGAAATTTTACACTCAGTGGTTTCATGAAGAAGTCATTTAGTTACCTTATACCAAGAACAGACAAAATTAACATTTTACAATGGAATATGTCAATATGTTATGGCATTAATGGGTAAAAACAAGTATAGTACAATAGTTACTGAAACATTAATATGTCAACAATCTTGGATTCCAAAGAAAAAGTTTTGCATAAAATGTATCTTTCATGATATTTCAATTTTACTTAACCTAGTTTTCAAATAATACGGCACTTAAATTGCATATGGCGAAACAACCATCTTTTATAATAAACGGAGTGAATGGTCACGATTCCCTTTTACTGCCATCAAGCATCAGAATGCTTGCTTATAATTAAAAATAGGCATCGGTCATTTTATTTAATTCATTGCTATCGCCGGAAAACGATCTATGTTTTTGACCATCTGAAGAGTATATCGTTCTATGATTTTGAAGTGGGAGAAAACAGTATACTCATCCGAGAAAATGTAACACGAGAATATTCTTTTTTCTTCAAAGACGCTCCCGTATCTCATGCTTAAATGATGAATCCTGGAATAAGGGGGAGGGTATTTTGAAGAATGTTTGGCATTTGTACAAGTACGATCGATAAATCTATTTTACCCTGAGAATGCGCACTACTTTTATAGTGGGCCTGTATGCACACACTCTCACATACATACACATATGTATGTCGTATTTATGTACATATACATATATATACACATACATATACATAGATATACATATATATACACATACATATATATATATATACATACATATATACATAGACATATATATAATTACATATTGCATAGAAAGCACTTTTATAGCGTTCACTTATTCTTTTTGCACATTAGCAATTAATAATAGTAAAAAAAGGATAAAGTTATGTTTTTGTTTATCCTATTTTACAATTAATTGCTGGTGTACAAAGCATATAAACATAAATAAGGGTCATTTATATATACATACATATTTATATTTTTTCATATTTCTGTGTATGTGTATACAAACTCACACATATATTCACCCAAGATTTCTCGGGTACCAGCTCTTCCTGGGTAGCCATGAGCGGCGCACGGAACGGATCTGCCCCCCCACCATATATTGTGTGTGAACTGAAACACGCCGTCGAGCTTGGCACTAAGTTCCATCCGCACCTGTCAAATCTTCGGATGGATAACTGTATTTATTGGAACATTAAGACGTCATTTTTACAAGGTAACACATAATTCTTTTATCTATTTCTAACCGTTGTGCATGATTATTATTTTAACGATAATGACGCGCAATGCATTGGATCAAACACCAGCAACTAATGCTTGACACATCTCATATAAATACTTATGATCGGTCTTGAGATAATGTGATCATAAAAAACAGCCCATAGTATACTATTTAAGACGTGATGTTTAGTTAAAGAAAGTTATTGAGGTAAATGAAATATCTGCAACAAAGAATTCTGGATGAAGCGAATCAAAATTATAATGGAATTATTGAAATCAAATAAAGGTAAATGCAATGTAATCGACAAAAAAGGATTGAATTGAAGTTCTTCGACGAATTTAATCTCACAATTTATGAGCATTTTGTATGTTAATGACAATAAGAAGAATAGCCCACACCCGTGAACCCGTCCACGTTTATCAGATGAAAATAATCAATTCTAATTTTTTTCTTAAATATCCGAATTCTCGCCTGACCTTTCACAAAGACTTGACTGGGCCTTCCGCCTTTTTGATGAATTCACAATTAGTTACAAATCTGAATTTTCTTGAGATTTGCTTCCTTAAACCTTCACGATTCCCATTACGTGAGACATCCCCGGGTAATATTTATTTTTCCTTCATCCATCTGTCCATCCCCTCCCTGAAAAGTTTATTCCTGGTCTCTAAAAGTGAGTCGGGGGGTCCGGGGGAAAGGCGGGGTTCGCTACCCTCATTTGCATTCGAAAAACGAAAAGACGAAGACGTGGATCACAATCGCTCCGAACTGAATCAAAAAAATATATATATATATCCTTTAGTAAGACCTTTAATTTCCGGCTAAACATTTCAATGCGGATAAGAAGGTTTAAGAAAAAAAACACAAGATGCCGGAAACCGTTCTTGAAGAGGAGAGTGGGCTCGGGAAGGAGATACCCTTTGGAAGGCGAGGATTGGGCACCCGGCAGTCGCCGGCGTTTTTATAACAAAGCCCGAATCTTCTTCCTCTGCCGCTGCTCCTCTAATAAGGGGACACCCACACACCCGGCACCATCATCGACTCTCCCCGTCCCCGTACGTACTCCTACCCCTCCCCCACACCCCGATGGAATATGGGTGGGCGTGCCGGCAAGAGAAGCGGTGAGAAGGAGGCTGAGAGGGAGAGAAATCCATAAACAACCCAAGGCCCTCCCGATATGAGAGGGAACGCGAGAAAGGAGGAACAAAAACAGTCCGTAAAAAAAAAGATTCACCGGAGCGAGGCGTGTGGAACACCCCTCCTCTCAAACCCGAGGAGTCCTCGCTTCCTTCTCCATTGCTATGGAAAAGATTCCGACCTTGAGAATAGCACCGCACCAGAAATAATACCCCTAACAGTAAGCGCACTACCTCGCACAGTTTGGAATTTGCCGATGTGATGGGAGTATCGTTCCCATATTTGCATTTGATGCTTCCATTTTACTCGCATCAAATATCTTCTGAGTCTTATAATATAATGAAATTGTGTTTTCATTGATAAACTTTTTGTCCAAACTGTTGCTAGCTTTGCGTTGAATTAATAGGACAGAGGATGACCTTCATTCACGCCCTATAGCAAATTGTCATTTTTTATTACTCCCAGTGCTGGTCCAGTGCCTTAGTGATTGGGGGAAAATCAATCATAAAAAAACTAAACTGATGGGGTTATCAACCAGTAGGATGGAA